>NW_011494837.1:1835737-1850374 GCF_000754665.1 Bison bison bison | reverse complement strand
CACATTCATCGAGTCAGTGATGCCATCCAGCCATCTCATCCTCTGTCGTCCCCTTCTCCTCTTGCCCCCAATCCCTCCCAGCATCAGAGTCTTTTCCAATGAGTCAACTCTTCGCATGAGGTGGCCAAAGTACTGGAGTTTCAGCTTTAGCATCATTCCTTCCAAAGAAATCCCAGGGCTGATCTCCTTCAGAATGGACTAGTTGGAAAAAAAAAAAAGAATGGACTAGTTGGATCTCCTTGCAGTCCAAGGGACTCTCAAGGGTCTTCTCCAACACCACAGTTCAAAAGCATCAATTCTTTGGCACTCAGCCTTCTTCACAGTCCAACTCTCACATCCATACATGAACACAGGAAAAACCATAGCCTTGACTAGACAAACCTTTGTTGGCAAAATAATGTCTCTGCTTTTGAATATGCTATCTAGGTTGGTCATAACTTATTAATAATTTCATATGGTGACAAATGGTTACTGAACCTGTCATGGTGATCATTTTGTAATGTATTTGATTGCTGAATCAGTATGTTGTACACTTGAAACTAATTTAATACTGCATGTCAACTATACCTTGGTAAAAATAAAATGGCCTAAAATCATTTGGAAATAATAATTAAAATAGCAACCCCCAAATCACTAAGTTTTTCTCTGATTTATGTTCTCCATAACACTTAACACCAACAGCTATATTATACTTAACTATTAATATTTATTATCTATAACTCTCATTATTATGTTAATTCTATGAGAATGCGCATTACTGTCTTTTATTTAAATAACATATTTCCAAAACTGAGTGTGGTGGTGAATATTAGAGACTTGATAAATATTTATTTAAATAATCCAGTAAGTAAATGAATCTCAATAGAAAATTGATACAAGAAAAATGGAAGAGATTTCTGTAAATACTTGAATATTTAATGATATTGTTATCCATGAAGTCAAATGTACCTCTTTAAAATGCCCAGGGTCTAGTAAGTAAATTCAAGACAATATATAGCCAATAAAAATTAAAGTTGATGTTGTGTTTTCATTTAGACAAGCTTAATTTATTACAATACTCTACATAAATCGCTATCCAAAAGGATTACAAATCATTTATGTAGATACTTGTTCTCAAGAAGGCAGAGTATAACTTCTCACTCCTTATGTGGGCTGTGTATAGTAATTTTCAAAGAATATGGCACATAGGGTAGGGCAAGAAGCAAGTTCACATTGAATAAACTTGATACCCACTACCTAAGCCAGGTAATCAAGATTGCTGCTGCTGCTGCTAAGTCGCTTCAGTCATTTCCGACTCTGTGCAACCCCATAGACGGCAGCCCACCAGGCTCCCCCATCCCTGGAATTCTCCAGGCAAGAACACTGGAGTGGGCTGCCATTTCCTTCTCCAATGCATGAAAGTGAAAAGTGAAAGTGAAGTCGCTCAGTCGTGTCCGACCCTCAGTGACCCCATGGACTGCAGCCTATCAGGCTCCTCCGTCCATGGGATTTTCCAGGCAAGAGTACTGGAGTGGGGTGCCATTGCCTTCTCCAATCAAGATTAACTCAACAATATTAGACAAAGTAATGAAATGTATTCTGAATATGGATATGATGAAAATGTCACTTGATGTCTGTGGTTTTCTTTTCAAAAACCCATCAGTCTTATCATGAGAAAAACATTAGACAAATGCCACCTGAGAGTCATTCTACAAAATACCTGATCAGTACACCTCAAACTTATCAAGGTCAACAAAATCTAAAGAAGTCTGAGAAACTGCCACAGTCAAGAAGAACCAAAGGAGACATAAAGACTAAATGTGAGATCCTGAATGGAGTCATGGAACAGGAAATAAGATATTAGGTAAAATGAAGGAAACCTGACAAAAGGTTAACCTTTGGCCCAGTATTAAATAGTATTAAATAATAATGTGTCAATATTAGTATATTGATTATGACAAATGTACCAGACTAACAAAATATTTATTATAAGATACTAATAATACTATTTTTGCAACTATTTTGTTAATCAAAACCTATTCTAAATTAAAATTATGTTAAAATTTTATAATAAATTGTAATTTACTTTATAATATTTTCATTCTTTTAAACATTATCTACTCCATACTTGATACTGCATCCAACATTCACATAACTTTGATTTTTAGGTAGTGGTTTCAAGTACAACTTTCTGAGATGTTAGATGTCTCCTAACTCTGCCCAATGTATGCCCAGTGGATACACTGGGTAGACAGTAACCAGAGATGAATATTAAGGATCTGAAAGATGACTAATCTGACTAAAATTTTTAATTTTTAATTGTTTCAGTTTTATTAATATGAAAGTAAATTGTCACATATGACTATTACATTTTGAATGGTGCTGGTATAATCAATTATACTTTGGTCACAGAGATTTTAAGCTTAGTTTGACTTTGTTCCAGTGGGACTTCTGTTGTTGTTTTGATTCTTCTACAAGTTACAGTAACAATGAGGGCTTATTTTCCTTAAAAAATAGGAAAAAGTAACAGGTGTGTATTTACCTTAAGTCATTAGCTCTTATGCAAAAAATAGCCTAACAGAAAATACCACTTACTTCCAAGTTTCTGTAATAGTGATTAAAAATGTGAAAATGATTCTATATTCTACAGTGTTACATACCTAACCAATATAAAGTGGAAAAGAGAAAATATCAGATAAATATCAAATTGTGCTTTCAGTTACCAAGAGTAAAATAAAATAAAAAATCAAACTTATTAATTTACATATGGAGGTCATTTAGTATCTCCAGCTCTCAGTAAGTGCATCACACAGTTCAAAAAGATAGGAATAAATAGATTGATTGCTTGCTTAAAAGATTGTCAAATTTTAAGAATGGCAAACAGGAAATTAGCAAGCTCAGATCTTTATTAAGAGGCAGAGAGAAGCAGAAACAAAAAGGACAAAATTCTAAACTATATAACCCTGGAATACATTCTAAAATAAATAAACAGTACAAGAGCAAAATACCAGGACTACAAAATAAAATTACCTCACAACTCGAACACAGGCAGCATTTCCAATAGCCATCATTTTTATTGCAATACTAAATGAGGGTGATCCCTTAAGAAGTTAGCATTTCCCTAGATAAAACAAAATTTAAAAGAGTTATTCTTTTTGCCTCCCTGCCAGTGCATACTTAAATATTTAGTAGCCCATACTGGAAAACAGATAAAATCCAACGGTGCATTCTATGGTTGTATCTACATTAAACAAAGGTTACTCTTATAGTCAAACAAAAGTCAAGTCACCACTTCTCTTTTCTATGGAATTTGAATAAACGGGCCCTGAAGAATAGTTACTGAGCGAATTTTATTAAAGATTAGTTTTCTAGTCTTTTTTTTTATTTTTATTGCAAGATCTCTCTAGTATTTGCTCTTCTGACATCTTTTCCTGGCTGAAATTTTGAAGAAAAACCTAATATAGTCTCAGTTCAGAATATCATAACTTTCTAACCCTCTCCTGTGGTTAAAACATATTATTCACTTAAGGTCAGCATTATGAACATAATCGAAAATATGAGAGCTGGGAATGACAGCATGAACCAACTATAAAAATACATCAAAAGCAAGAATAGGCATATTCATCCCCTAGGAAAGTCAGTTTTTATTAAAGTTTATCTGCAGATATACTGGTTTATTTTTTCTTCCTTTAAGAAATCAGTGAAAGTGGTAGTCTCTCAGTCCTGTTTGACTCTTTGTGACCCCATGTACTGTAGCCCGCCAGGCTCCTCTGATCCTGGAATTCTCCAGGCAAGAATACTGGAGTGGGTTGCCATTCCTATCTCCAGGGGATCTTCCCAACCCAGGGATCAAATCTGGGTCTTCCGCATTGCAGGCAGATTCTTTACCATCTGAGCCACCAGGGAAGCCCCCAAAATAGTATTTTTTCATTATAAATTTTGTTTATTATGTCCAGGCATCCTACCAATTAGAAGAATCAATTGTTAGATATTTTTGCCTTGGAATAAACCTATCTTCAATGAATTACAGTTTATACCATTGCTGTGTAGTGCTGTGCTGTACTAAGTTGCTTTAGTAATGTCCAACTCTGTGCAATCCTATGGACTGTGGCCTGCCATGCTCCTCTGTCCTTCAGATTTCCCAGGCAGGAATATTAGAATGGGTTGCCATGCCTTCCTCCAGGGGATCTTCCCGACCCAGGAAGTCTTACCTCTCCTGCATTACCTGTGTCTCTTACCTGTCCTGCATTAGGTTCTTTACCACTAGTGCCATTCTGGGAGGCCCAAAGTTTCTACCAAATGTTTTAATTAATTAATTAAAAATTAAAACTTTTAAGCAAGAATCACTCTTACTATAAAATTACAGTGATTCTGTTAGAACTTGGCAAGTATTTTATAATACTTAAAGCATAAGCACAATTTTGAGTTCATAAATGATGGCAAGATTAGTATTATGAGTGTAATAAATTCAGTTTTTATCATTGAGTAGAGTAGTTTGCATGTTGCTTATCTCATTTCATTTTAACACTGATACTATTAACATGTTTACTTTTATTCTTAGTACATTCTATGTTAATTCAAATTAATAAAGAAAACATGGGTAGTGGCTCAAGTCTCTAAAAGGAAAAGTTAAGAAACTGGAAGTAGAAGCTGTGAGTTTCTTAAAGCTTAGAACCAGAAAGTGGCAGAGCATTATTTCTACCATATTCAAAGCAGTAGTAACACATCCTGATTAAAGGGCAGAGACTATTCCCACTTCTTCACTGGAGTAATGTTAAAAAACAAAATGTCCCAATCAAAAAATGGGCCAAAGAACTAAATAGACATTTCTCCAAAGAAGACATACAGATGGCTAACAAACACATGAAAAGATGCTCAACATCACTCATTATCAGAGAAATGCAGATCAAAACCACTATGAGGTACAATTTCACACCAGTCAGAATGGCTGCGATCCAAAAGTCTACAAGCAATAAATGCTGGAGAGGGTGTGGAGAAAAGGGAACCCTCTTACACTGTTGGTGGGAATGCAAACTAGTACAGCCACTATGGAGAACAGTGTGGAGATTCCTTACAAAACTGGAAATGATCCAGCAATCCCACTGCTGGGCATACACACTGAGGAAACCAGAAGGGAAAGAGACACGTGTACCCCAATGTTCATCGCAGCACTGTTTATAATAGCCAGGACATGGAAGCAACCTAGATGTCCATCAGCAGATGAATGGATAAGAAAGCAGTGGTACATATACACAATGGAGTATTACTCAGCCATTAAAAAGAATACATTTGAATCAGTTCTAATGAGGTGGATAAAACTGGAGCCTATTATACAGAGTGAAAAGAAAAACACCAATACAGTATACTAACGCATATATATGGAATTTAGAAAGATGGTAACAATAACCCTGTATATGAGACAGCAAAAGAGACACTGATGTATAGAACAGTCTTTTGGGCTCTGTGTGAAAGGGAGAGGGTGGGATGATTTGGGAGAATGGCATTGAAACATGTATAATATCATATATGAAACAAGTCGCCAGTCCAGGTTCGATGCAGGATACTGGATGCTTGGGGCTGGTGCACTGGGACAACCCAGAGGGATGGTATGGGGAGGGAGGAGGGAGGAGGGTTCAGGATGGGGAACACATGTATACCTGTGGCAGATTCATTTTGATATATGGCAAAACCAAAACAATACTGTAAAGTTAAATAAAATAAAATTTAAAAAAAAGAAAAATAAAAAACAAAAAACAAAATGTAGCCATCTTTAATGTCCCAAGTATGAACTGTTCCTGTCTAAATAACCCCACATTCATTACATAAATAATACTTAGCATTTGCAAAAATCAAACAAAATTTGGGACATCAGTAATTAAGAAAACCAGACCTGGCCAAGGAGGTGAATATTAGGTAATGGTAGGTTGTGATGCCCAGCTTTTTCATAAATTCTCCACCTGTACTCCCACCCCTAAGTGAGAAAGTATTGAATCATTTAAGGTACTATTAATAAGTCATTTTTGGTATAGGTAAGCTAAGAAGAATCTAGGAAGATCATGTTAAACTATGAAAAACTGGAATAGATTTTGAAGCAGTGGGTTGTTAGATTATCTTAATAGCATGTCTCTATGATAGGTACTTTCTCAATCCCCTTTGTCCATATCTTTATATGCCTCGAAGAAAGAACCTTCCAGAACTGATACACCTCCCTCTAGAAGGCATCTGTGATGGCAACAGTCTGATCCACAGATTTGGGAACTGTTTTTTTTTTTTTTTTTTTTTAATATAAATCATTAGATGAGCTCTCAAAAATAACCAACAATTGAAGAAAAGTAAGTCACTATCTTTGGATATCTAGAAGAGGGACTCACTTCTTGGACTTTGCAAACATAAGTAAATATCACACCCACAGTGAGAGAAGGGGACGGATTTCTCCTCCTCTAAGCTGTCTAGTATTCCCCACACCCTAAAAACATTTGTCTGAATGGCTCTATATAAAGCGACCTGAGGGAGAAGTCCGCCTATCCGTCTGATTATGCCTACTGACTGTTCTTTTGGCTTCTCTGTTTTCTGAAAATTATGTTGTTGTTTTTTACCTTCAACAAACTTTCTCAGGCAAGAGTACTGGAGTGAGGTGCCATTGCCTTCTCCAGTAAGATAAGCAAAACCCAGGAAACTTTGCTTTGTTATTTTATCTACCTACCCTTTGCCTTTCCCCTTATTTTCATTCCTACAAGTTGTTTCCCCACAGTTTATCTCAGCAAGCTACTATATTTCATTCACGGGATTTCTTTTCTTAATTTGTATTGGAGTACAGTTGCTTTACAATGTTGTATATTTCTACTGTACAGCAAAGTGAGTCAGCTATACATATACACATATGCCCGCTTTTTTGGATTTCCTTTCCATTTAGGTCACTTCATAGTACTGTATAAAGTTCTCTGAGCCATACAGTAGTTTCTTATTAGTTGGGTATTCTATCCATAGTATCAATAGTGTATATGTGTCAATCTGAATCTCCCAAATCATCATTCATGGGACTTCTATATGTAATCCTAGCTCTTGTGTCAAAGGATGTCTCAGCAATTTAACACAATGTTGGCTTATTTCTTATGCACAATATCTATGCCAAACTGTTACTTGGGAATCCAAGGTAACAGAAGCTCCACAAATGTATACCTCCAGAAACATGTGTATCACTTTATTGCTACAATAGAAATGGTACTTCTGGAGATAGCACATTTCCCTCCTATGATCGCCACCAAATGTGATATATTTCACTTAAGTTCACAGTCCATAATCTAGACCTGGTTGCACGTCCCTTCATTTTGCAGTGATTGGAAGTGCAATTTCCTTGAGCCAAGAAAAGGAAAGCTGAATACAAGTGACTACTTACTATATCAACCATGAAAGTTAGGGTAAACAATTCCTTTTTTCTTAACAGTAAATTTCAAGCTAAAGTCAATAGCTGTATTTTCTGAATATTCAGATTTGTATGGTCTCCTTGACTATAATTTCAGGCCAGGGAAATGAAAACACAAGTGAAAGTTGAAAAAAAATTAAAGTATGGGAATAAATAACATTGATTTCCTTAATTTAGAGCATTACTCAAATGTCACCTCCTCAGAAGATATGCCTTCTATGACAAACCTTTTGAAAGCTGAAACTGTGTCCCACATTTTATTTCTTTCTTTATGCTATTTCAGTATTTTGTGAAGTGTGAGCATATTATATATGAATGCTATGCTAAATGCTAAGTCACTTCAGTTGTGTCCGACTCTGTGACCCCATAGATGGCAGCCCACCAGGCTCCCCCATCCCTGGGATTCTCCAGGCAAAAACACTGGAGTGGGTTGCCATTTCCTTCTCCAATGCATGAAAGTGAAAAGTGAAAGTGAAGTCACTCAGTTGTGTCTGACTCTTAGCGACCCCATGGATTGCAGCCTAACAGGCTCCTCCATCCATGGGATTTTCCAAGCAAGAATACTGGAGTGGGGTGCCATTGCCTTCTCTGTTATATACGAAAGCACTTTGCAAAAGAATATGCTTTTGTTATACCTGCTAATCATTTGCCTCTCCATCTAGAAATAAGCTCACCCATGGGCAGACATTTCTCTTTGATTCTCAGTCAGCAGGAACAACAGTTGACCATCTAATATATATTCACTGAATGAATAAATGAAAAGAATGCAAAATAATTAATGTATTACAAAATGGTTTCCATGTCAGCAATTCATTCAAATTGTGTTCTCAAAGATAAAATAGTCTTCTTTATAAAAAAGCATATAACCAGTAATTCCCTGGCAGTCTAGTGGTCAGGACTCTGTGTTACCACTGCAGGTCGCATGAGTTCAATCCCTGGTCAGGAAACTAAAATCCTATAAACCACAACCCCCACACCCCCAAAAAATTATATAATAAACCATCAAAAAATGAGTAAAACTTCCATTCAGTCTTCAGATCAGATCAGTCGCTCAGTCGTGTCCGACTCTTTGCGACCCCATGAATCGCAGCACGCCAGGCCTCCCTGTCCATCACCAACTCTCGGAGTTCACTCAGACTCACGTCTGTCGAGTCAGTGATGCCATCCAGCCATCTCATCCTCTGTCGTCCCCTTCTCCTCCTGCCCCCAATACCTCCCAGCACCAGAGTCTTTTCCAATGAGTCAACTCTTCGCATGAGGTGGCCAAAGTACTGGAGTTTCAGCTTTAGCATCATTCCTTCCAAAGAAATCCCATGGCTGATCTCCTTCAAGAAGCTGAATCTATATTACTCAAAAGTTTATCAGAATGAGAAGTATATTTCAAAGACCAGAGTCCTAATGTAATGTTTAGAGTAGTGGAAAAAAACTTATTCACCAATTAAAAGCAAGAAACTGACTAATACCATCACATCTCTGAATATCTCCAAGCATTGGTTGGCATAGTATGTTGGTAAAAAGGGGAGCATCTCAGGTTGCTGGAGAACACAATTTAAAGTGCAAATTGAGAAATGTGAGTCAATATCAGATTCAAAAAGATTAAAGAAAGAAAACATAAAATAAGTAAGCATTATTACAGAAAAGAAAATATATAAAAATGAAATATATGTTACACAATGAAAAAGACAGAGTTAAAGAGAGAATTACAAAATAGTAATTAACCATGAAAAAAATACAGAGATATGAAGAGATTAAAAAATAGATGAGAAGAAACTCCAGAAGATAGATTTATTTTTAACAGGATTTTCAAAGGAAATAATAGAGAAAAGGAAGGCAAGTTAATGTTTGAAAAAATAATAACAGAACTTTCCAGAACAGAAAATATGTAATTCTCAGGCAAAAGAAAAAGAAAAAAAAAAAAAAACACTGAAGTTAAAAATTTATTTTAAAAAATCCAATTTAGACAAAAAGTTCGAAATTGTTGAAAAAAAGATTTTTTTAATATGAAAAAATAAGAACATTTCAATTTCAATCTCATTATTGGTCAAATTCTTCATAGTATTAAATACTACATAAAAATAATAACTAGATTCAGTTAGTCCCTCAGGGAAGCCATTCTATACGTAATTAAGCTAGCTGCCTCTTGTGTCAGCAGAAGATTAACATCACCACTCTACCATTTACCAACTGGGTAGCCATGAGAATATCATTTAAACTCTCACAGCTTCAGTTGTATCAACTATAAAATGATGATGCTCATAACACCTGCATAATGATGCTGTTATGCCTATAAAATTATATGATATATGTGGCACAGTCACATGAGCAATAAGAGTTCATAAGGAGTATGAACAACTCATTTTAAAATATATTTAATTTTAACTATGAAAAATACAATGTTTCCTTCATTAACTTTGAGCAACTCATAAATTATAAATAATGTATAATACTTACATTTTAAAAGAAGTTTTGCTTTTTTAGGATTGTGGTAGCCATATAATGTATCACCCATAAGAAGTACATAATTTTTTTATATGTAGGACCTTGTGAGAGTAAGGGAGGGATTTATTAAAGATTATATAGTACTACTGGGTTTCCGAGGTGGTGCTAGTGTAAAGAACCCACCTGCCAATGCAGGAGACATAAGAGACGTGGGTTTGATCCCTGGGTTGGGAAGATCCCCTGGTGGAGGGCATGGCAACCCACTCCAGTATTCTTGCCTGAAGAATCCCATGGACAGAGGAGGCTGGTGGGCTATGGCCCATAGGGTCGCAAAGAGTCTGACATGACTGAGCAACTTTCATTACATATAATAAAGTTGATTTGCAATAATTATTTTTGCACAACTAAATTAAATAATGTAATCATATAGAACCTCTTCATGAATCACACCATCCTAAAGGAAATAAACACTGAATATTCACTGGAAGGACTGATGCTGATGCTGAAGCTCCAATACTTAGGCCACCTGATGTGAAGAATGACTCATTGGAAAAGACCCTGATTCTGTCAAACACTGAAAGCAAAAGGAGAAGGGGTGAGCAAAGGATGAGATGTTTAGACAGCATTATTGACTCAATGGATATGTATTTGAGCAATCTCCAGGAGATATTGAAGGACACTGAAGCCTGGCATGCTGTAATCCATGCAGTCACAAAGAGTCAGACACAGCTTAGCAACTGAACAACAATAACAATTATAGAAATTGATACTCCTGAAATTACCAATGGTACTATAATCTAAATCTGCTACTAAACTGAATTCAATGAAGAGGTAATTTTATATATATATATATATATCTTTTTTTTACATTTGAAGAATATCATGCTCTGTCCACACAATTTCAGTCCTGCTAAAACTATAGGATTCTATAACTCAGTGAGAACACTTTTCACAAATTCATGTTATATTCTTGGTATTATAAGAACCATTCTATTACCTCAAACTCATTCCTTGTTTAGTGCTAATTTGGAAGTAATATCAGATGCAACAAAGGGTGAATTGAAATATTCTCAAAAAAATAATTATCATACAATCGAAAAGGAACCACTTAAAATCTCTTTCAATAGAACTAATCATTGAGAATATTCTTTTTTATATTATTCCAAATCTTCAAACTTGAAATGCTAAATAAAACTGATCTTTCAAGCTGATGGATTCTTAAGTAAATTCTGGACAGTGAATTAACTTTTGGATAGATTCTACTCAGAATATAGATACATCATTTGTATTTGAATAAAAAAATCTAAGTGAAATAAAATATCTTGCTCCTTAAACAATGCAAATGAAGATTTGTGAATCTTGGCAGTCATAAATCAATGAAGACAAGTTAACTTGATTAGCTATTCTAAAATATAAGTTTGGTCCTAGGTAATGCTTCACTATTTCAATGATCAAGTTAATTAGAGTAACATAACATGCATGTCATTGCTTTTTTCTCTCTTTGTAGTTAGCAAAACTTATATTCATCAGTTCAGTTCAGTTCAGTCTCTCAGTCGTGTCTGCAGGCCTCTCTGTCTACCACCAACTCACATTCACTCAGACTCACGTCCATCGAGTCAGTGATGCCATCCAGCCATCTCATCCTCTGTTGTCCCCTTCTCCTCCTGCCCCCAATCCCTCCCAGCATCAGAGTCTTTTCCAATGAGTCAACTCTTCACATGAGGTGGCCAAAATACTGGAGCTTCAGCTTTAGCATCATTCCTTCCAAAGAACACCCAGGGATGATCTCCTTTAGAATGAACTGGTTGGATCTCCTTGCAGTCCAAGGGACTCTCAAGAGTCTTCTCAAACACCACAGTTCAAAAGCATCAATTCTTCAGCACTCGGCTTTCTTCACAGTCCAACTTTCACATCCATACATGACCATTGGAAAAACCATAGCCTTGACTAGACGGACCTTTGTTGGCAAAGTAATGTCTCTGCTTTTGAATATGCTATCTAGGTTGGTCATAACTTTCCTTCCAAGGAGTAAGCGTCTTTTAATTTCATGGCTGCAGTCACCATCTGCAGTGATCTTAGAGCCCAAAAAAAGCTATAATAATCATAAAAACAGAAAAAGGAAATTTATTCAACATATATATATATATATTTATAATCTTGTAAAACTAAACCGCAGTATGATATGTATCTCTCTTCCACACTGAAACAAAGAGTTTCTAACAAATATATGATTAAGAGAATTACCTGTTTATAAAGGAATGACTCAAAATAAACTCACACTACAGTATATATATTTTAAAATATATATTGAAAAGGCAATTATGTTTTTTCTGGCTATTGGAAAGCAGTAAATAATAAAATATACTAAATAGATATTAATCTCTAATCATGTTAAACATAATAATTTACTATGTGAACTGAGAATGAAAGAAGTGGAAGGAGAAGAGCAGATAGAGTGTTGAGCCTCTTTAGTGGAGAGGCTATCAGTGTGAAAGAACCTGTACCTGAAAATAAAATGCCTTTAAGTCTATTTAATGCTTATGGAATACATTGAAGAGGGTCAAGTAGCCCTTTGTGGAGTCTTCAAACAATGTTGAGCCATAATGATAACTTGAGTTAAAAAATAATCTTTATTTTGCAAGGATTTTATTACTCCATGATAATCAGCTGACAGTCTTGGTGTTCTTCATAAGAGAATGTTCTGTCTTGTCATTCACTGTTAGAGTAACAAAATGAACATGTCAGCCATAGCTAGGGTCCCATTTGAAATCATCACATCTAATGAGAGAATTTAAAAATTGAAGAGGTAGATAGAAAAAAACAAAATTTTCAGAAGGAAAATTTTGATGTATCAAGAACTGGGCACATGCTATTTGAATTAATTTTCTGTTCTTTCTGAACACAGATTATATATGCTACTTTATTTTGAAATTAAATGTGCCTAAGGCAATGGCAACCCACTCCAGTACTCTTGCCTGGAAAATCCCATGGACGGAGGGGCCTGGTAGGCTGCAGTCCATGGGGTCACTAGGAGTCAGACACGACTGAGCGACTTCACTTTGACTTTTCACTTGCATGCATTGGAGGAGGAAATGGCAATCCACTCCATTGTCTTGCCTGGAGAATCCCATGGACATAGGAGCCTGGTGGGCTGCAGTCCATGGGGTCACACAGAGTTGGACATGACTGAAGCGACTTAGCAGCAGCAGCAGCAGCAAGGCTAAGTTCAAGTCAAAGGAGTGTGAGTGGAAGTGCTATTTAGGTCAGAGCATGTAAACCTCTCACACACATTCACACTCTCTTTACATTTCCAACAGCTTTTTACAGATGTGCTGTGCTGTGCTAAGTCGCTTCAGTCCATTCTGCTCCCCATGGGATCCTTAGCCCACCAGTGTCCTCTGTCCATTGGGTTCTCCAGGCAAGAATACTGGAGTGACTTGACGTGCACCTTCGAGGGGATCTTCCTGACTCAGAGATCGAACCTGAGTCTCTTATATCACCTGCATTAGCAGGCAGATTCTTTACCACTAGCAAAAGAGCAGAGAAATATTGGATTCATTTGCTGAAAATGATAGAGCCAGGAGACGGGAATGTCTGAGTCCCTGTTTCACGACTTAGAAGAAAGCTACACACAAAAGAACTTTCATTAGGGGCTTCATAAGAATGACTACATATATTTAAGCTATTGTGTATATTCATGTGTGTTTAATGGCGTAGAAATGATCACCTGCCTAACACAAAAGTTTTTTTGTGGAAGTGGGTGGTTTATTTGATTTATTTAGTCCTCCTTTTCTTTGAAAATAAGCTATTAGATTTGTCCATCAGATACTCACAGGTAAACATCAAAAAAGCAGTTTAAAAAACAAAAAAATCTGTAGTCTAGAGATATAGTTAAGAATTGAACCAAACAGAAAGGGAAGATTAATGAAAAACCATGCTTTACCTTTACTTTTATAAAGAGGGTGGCTTGTAAGTATTGACATATCTTGGAAACAGACCAATATAGAGGAGTAGTAGTATATGAGAAGGAAGGATAAAATTGATGAAACAATGAGTTGGATGATGGAAATTGAGATTTGAGATCAGTTCAGTTGAGTCACTCAGTAGTATCCAACTCTTTGAGACCCCAAGGATTGCAAGACACCAGGCTTCACTGTCTAACACCAACTCCCAGAGTATACCCAAACTCATGTCCATTGAGTCCGTGATGCCATCCAACCATCTTATCATCTGTTGTTCACTTCTCCTCCCACCTTTAATCTTTCCCACCATCAGGTCTTTTAAAATGAGTCAGCTCTTAACATCAGGTGGCCAAGGTATTGGAGTTTCAATTTCAACATCAGTCCTGCCAATGAACACTCAGGAATGATCTCCTTTAGAATGGACTGGTTGGATCTAGTTGCAGTCCAAGGGAATCTCAAGGGTCTTTTCCAACACCAGAGTTCAAAAGCATCAATTCTTCAGCGCTCAGCTTTCTTTATAGTCCAACTCTCACATCCAAACATGACTACTGGAAAAACCATAGCCTTGACTAGATGGACCTTTATTGGTAAAGTAATGTCTCTGCTTTTTAATATGCTGTCTAGGTTGGTCATAAATTTCCTTCCAAGGAGTAAGCACCATTTCATTTCATGGCTGCAATAACCATCTGCAGTGATTTTGGAGCCCCCAAAATAAAATCTGTCACTGTTTCCACTGTTTCCCCATCTATTTGCCATGAAGTGATGGGACCGGATGCCATGATCTTCGTTTTCTGAATGTTGAGCTTTAAGCCAACTTTTTCACTCTCCTCTCTC
>NW_011494837.1:1806726-1835637 GCF_000754665.1 Bison bison bison | reverse complement strand
AAATAAAATCTGTCACTGTTTCCACTGTTTCCCCATCTATTTGCCATGAAGTGATGGGACCGGATGCCATGATCTTCGTTTTCTGAATGTTGAGCTTTAAGCCAACTTTTTCACTCTCCTCTCTCACTTTCAAAAAGAGGCCCTTTAGTTCTTCTTCACTTTCTGCCATAAGGGTGGTGTCATCTGTGTATCTGAGGTTACTGATATTTCTCCAGGCAGTCTTGATTCCAGCTTGTGCTTCTTCCAGCCCAGTGTTTCTCATGATGTACTCTGCATATAAGTTAAATAAGTGGAGTGCCAATATATACAGCCTTGACATACTCCTTTTCCTATTTCAAACCAGTCTGTTGTTCCATGTCCAGTTCTAACTGTTGCTTCCTGACCTGCATACAGATTACTCAAGAGGCAGGTCAGGAGGTTTGATATTCCCATCTCTTGAAGAATTTTCCACAGTTTATTGTGATCAACACAGTCAAAGGCTTTGGCATAGTCAATAAAGTAGAAATAGATGGTTTTCTGGAATTCTCTTGCTTTTTCAATGATCCAGTGGATGTTTGCAATTTGATCTCTGGTTCCTCTTCTTTTTCTAAATCCAGCTTGAACATCTGGAAGTTCATGGTTCATGTATTGCTAAAGCCTGGCTTGGAGAATTTTGAACATTACTTTACAAGCGTGTGAGATGAGTCCAATTGTGTGGTAATTTGAGCATTCTTTGGCATTGCCTTTCTTAGGGACTGGAATGAAAATTGACCTTTTCCAGTCCTGTGGCCACTGCTGAGTTTTCCAAATTTGCTGACATATTGAGTTCAGCACTTTCACAGCATCATCTTTTAGGAGTTGAAATAGCTCAACTGGTGTTTCATCACTTCCACTAGCTTTGTTCATAGTGATGCTTCCTAAGGCCCACTTGACTTCACATTCCAGGATGTTGGCTCTAGGTGAGTGATCATATCATTGTAATTAATCTGGGTCTTGAAGATCTTTTTTGTACAGTTCTGTGTATTCTTGCCACTTCTTCTTAATACCTTCTGCTTCTGTTAGGTTGATACCATTTCTGTTCTTTATTGAGCCCATCTTTGCATGAATGTTCCCTTGGTATCTCTAATTTTCTTGAAGAGATCTCTAGTCTTTCCCATTCTATTGTTCTCATCTATTTCTTTGCACTGATCACTGAGGAAGGCTTTCTTATCTCTCCTTGTTATTTTTGGAACTTGCATTCAAATGGGTATATCTTTCCTTTTCTCCTTTTTCACTTCTATTTTTTCACAGCTATTTGTTAGGCATCCTCAGACAATCATTTTGCTTTTTTGAACTTCTTTTTCTTGGGGATGGTCTTGATCCCTGTTGCCTGTACAATGTCTGGAACCTCCGTCCATAATTCATCAGGCACTCTGTCTGTCAGATCTAGTTCCTTAAATCTATTTCTCACTTCCACTGTACAATTGTAAGAGATTTGAAATAGTGGCAGAAATATCTGATGTGGAAAAAGACAAAGAAAATAGGAAATGAAGATGAGAAGAAACACACACACACACAAATTAAAAGGGGGAAGCAGAGGATGAGATGGTTAGATGGCATTGTCAGTGATTCAATGAATATGAATTTGAGGTAACTCTGAGGGATGGTGCAGGACAGGGGAGCCTGGCATGTTGCAGTCCATGCTGTCACAGTTGGACACCTTAATATCTGAAAAACCAAAAATAAATATATACACATATACGTTAATGTAAGAAGTGAAGATATGGTTGAGAGCTAGATTCTTAGAGACACATGAGGTTTGAGGAATAAGAAAGAGAGAATGAAATGAGCAGAATAGGAAAAGCTCAACATATTTCATGGCCTAAACAAAACTGCAAACATAACTTCCTATGGATATTTTCAAGTAAAAGAAAAATGTAGCTAATAACTTATTATGGCTTTGTTTTTAAAAGAAATTTTTATGCTAGAGTAAATTATTGGGCTTCCCTAGTAGTTAAGCTGGTAAAGAATCTGCCTGCAATGCAGGAGACTCTGGTTCAATCCCTGGACTAGGAGGATCCCCTGGAGATGGGATAGGCTACCCACTCCAGTATTCATAGGCTTCCCTGGTGGCTCAGAAAGTAAAGACTCCAACTACAGTGTGGGAAAGCTTGTTCGATCCTTGGGTTGGAAAGATCCCCTGGAGGAGGGCATGGCAACCCATTCTGGTATTCTTGCCTGGAGAATCCTCTGGACAGAAGAGCCTGGTGGGCTACAGTCCAAGGAGTCGCAAAGAGTCAGACAAGACTAAGCACAGCACAACACAGAGTACATTATTAGCCTTCTGCCAAATACCATATAAATGAATCATCAGAGGAGCAAAATAACAGTCAAAAATGGAAAATTACATTAGTATAGATTTTACATCAAATATTTTTGACTGTATTCTAGTTCTTTGAAAATCCATAATGTATATATGGATTATACTATAACTCAGTTAACCAATCTAATTCCAATTTACCATTCCATGGGAAAAAAAGTTTTCTGTGTATTAAAATGAATAACTAATCTGATTCAATGGTCTATGAAAATGTCAATTATTTTCAGAACAAGCTTGAGGAATCTAAAATTGCCTCCAGAATTTTATAATTGCAGGCAAATTCTGGGGAATGCACTTATAAAATCCTACTTTAAAATTCCTAATGTTTTTAAGATGCAGACTGATTCACCTAGAATTAAAATGAATAAGTAGCTTTAAAGAATTAGATCAAATATCTTAATGCTTGAAATATACTCTAAAGGCAAATATTTTCATCATAATACTTCTAAACTTACAACATAATATTGTTATTTCCCATCTATCATTTCTTTCTTACACTGTTTTGGAAATAGAATTTTTCTTATACATACCTCTATTATCATGCTATTATTTTGAGAATAATTATATATATACAGTGTATATACCCTTAGTAAAATATTTTTCAGTTATTCAATAAATATTTTATAGAATGTTTTACTGCATTTCTAAATCTTTCAAAATAATCTAGAAAATAAGGTCCTGATTACAGTGTACAACATGTGTATGGAACACCATACAAAATTTGTCCAATAGATTACTTTTTATTACACATTTTTTTAAATTGAAAACTAATAAATTGTGATTCCTTTCCAGTTGGTTTTATCTAACTTCCAGAGAAAGTGTAAATTTTCCTTGGTTAACTCTGAGACATATAACAACTTATTATTGTAAAAGTGAAGTCATAAAGTTTCCATTAAAATCCTAATTTTGTAAATATGAGTCATTATCCATGTATCACTGGATATTGGGTTATTTGTCTGGTTGTGGCTACTTATTGGAAAATGTGTTAAAGGGGAACATATTTGGAGAGTATATATGAATCAAGCAGTATTATCTCAGAAGTGGAATGCATTTCCCTAGAGAAATATGCCAGGAATATGCTTCCTCCAAAGTGTTCTCTTTGATTATGTGGAGCAAAGTTTTCCTGACCAAAATATTGGCTTTCATTAACCTAAGCAATCAGAATGGTCTGCTTTTCCCTCAGATCAATGTTACAAAGACTTTAAAAGAAATGTTATTAAAAGGTGATTCGGAAAATGCTTCAGCAGTTGTCCTAAACAAACATTCTAAGCAAAATTACATAACATTCATTAACTGCTGTAAAATAGTTGTCCTATCTTTGTTTTAACAACAAATAAAATATTGGGATATAATCAAAGCTTTGAACAGATCAACCTTTTGAGCTATTTTAGCAGAGGGAAGGAAACTAGGAACTTGTAAATCTGTAACACAGAACTCTGCCTCAATATGGTTACAATATTCTCCTGATTAGCATAGACAAAGCAGATGGGAATACTTTCTTATAGACTCATATCACTGTGTGCACACTTTATTAATATATCTATGTTAAAATCATGTAAATGTAACCTGGAAATCAATATATATTATCATAATATAGGCAAAATATTACATTATAAACAGTTATTAGATACTAGAATCAGCATATATAAATTGTTTCTGTTTTTTATAATAATGAAACTTATCTTCATTGTCCATATAAGTAACCCACAATACTCATACAAAATAAGATGCAAATGAATGTTTAATTTTACATAATATGACAATTTCAGTTGTTACAGTTATAACAACAATGTTCATATATTAGCCAGTCTTCATATTCCAGTTTCATCTGATGAAAATTAAATATGGGTAATTTACAATGATGTGCATATGTATTTATTTGAATGACTAGAACTCTTAATAAAATAAGGACTTCCTCCTGCACTATAACTTAATTTCCTATAGAGTAATTCATTCTCTTATAGGAGCTAAGAAGATGGCTAGAAAATATGTGTATCTGTGTATATTAAAATATTTTATTTCACCAAAGTCCTCTATACTTATTTTTACTTAATGCTTTTCAGGCAGAATTTGTATACATTTTAAAACTTCTAACATATTTAAAATGTATTTTCTTAAATATTATGTTTGGTACAGTCAGTAACTGAATTGACTGTCCCTTCTTTTCATTTATTTAGGGTCTACTCCTTAAAGAGAAGAGAAACAAAAAGTCATTTATCTGGATAATTTAGCCCCAGGAGAATTTACCAATAATATGTCCTACGTTTTTTCTATTATGTTTGTCTCCACAATACTCTTAGCATGCAGCACAACCCTGTGGATACAGCAATATCCAATCTTAACACAATTCTATTCAACTAAGATGCTCAGACAACCTCAAACACACCAACCAGTGGTTTATAATTAAAGTAAATCAGCTATAACTCCAAGACTTCTGAGTGGCTGTCACAATTGACTGCACATCACCCTGTAGATTTGGTTCCAGCTATAACCAAAATTTACTTAACTATATGCAGAATAAATCATGCAAAATACCATGTTGGATGAAGTACAAACTAGAATCAAGAATGCCCCAGGAGAAATATCAATAACCTCAGATATGATACCACCTTAATGGCAGAAAGCAAAGAGGTACTAAAGAGCCTCTTGATGAAGGTGAAAGAAGGGAGTGAAAAAGCTGGTTTAAAACTCAACATTCAAAAAACTAAGATCCTTTCCCATCATTTTGTGGCAAATAGACAGGGGGAAAAATGGAAACAGTTTCAGAGTTTATTTCCCTGTGCTCCAAAATCACCGAGGACCATGACTGCAGCCATGAAATTAAAAGATACTTGCTCTTTGGAAGAAAAGCTATGATCAACCTACACAGCATATTAAAAAGCAGAGACATCACTTTGCCAACAAAGGTCCATATAGCAAAAGCTATGGTTTTTCCAGTAGTCATGTACGGAAGTGAAAATTGGACTATAAAGAAGGTTGACCACAAGCAATTGATGCATTCAAACTGTGATGCTGGAGAAGACTCTTGAGAGTTCTCTGACAGCAAAGAGATCAAATTTGTCAATCTTAAAGGAAATCAATCCTGAATATTTGTTGGAATGACATGCTGAAGCTGAAGCTCCAGTACTTTGACCACCTGATACAAAGAGCTGATGTTGGGAAAGATTTAGGGCAGGTAGAGAAGGGGATGACAGAGGACGAGATGATTGGATGGTATCACCAACTCAATGGACATGAGTTTAAGCAAAGTCCTGGAGATATGGAAGGACAGGGAAGCCTGGCATGATATAGTCCATGGAGTCACAAAGAGTTGGACATGACTGAGCAACTGAACAACAACAATAACCAATATGTGCTTCATTTACTGAGCTCTAGTCCTTAGTTCAAGGTCTCAATTGCAGCCTTCCATACTCATTCTATCACATCACTCATTATTATGAATTACAGTTTTTAACTGCTTCCTTCACCCTGTTGGAAATCTGGTTATTTTGCTTTGTAGTCCAATCACTCTACCAAGATTGGGCTGCTGCTGCTGCTAAGTCGCTTCAGTCGTGTCTGACTCCATGCGACCCCATAGACGGCAGCCCACCAGGCTCCCCCGTCCCTGGGATTCTCCAGCCAAGAACACTGGAGTGGGTTGCCATTTCCTTCTCCAATGCATGAGAGTGAAAAGTGAAAGTGAAGTCATGCAGTCGTGTCCAACTCTTTGCGACCCCACGGACTGCAGCCCACCAGGCTCCTCTGTCCATGGGATTTTCCAGGCAAGAGTACTGGACTGGGGTGCCATTGCCTTCTCCGAAGATTGGGCTAATGTACCCCAATTACTTCTCATCACTTTTTGTCTCTCAGTGGCTCAGTTTTATCTTGAAAACCCCACTTTTGCTTCTGGATCAATTCTTAACAAATGGATCCACCAGAAATCACTTTCTGTCTACATGTTCCCAATGATAATTAATTACACTGCTTCTGCTGTGCCCTGGCTCATTTCAGGTTGTCCACCCCAATTCCAGGTATGACGTTTCTCTGAGCCCTACACTGTCTGCTCTGTCTCCTCATGCCTGTCTTAGTTGTGCTGGCTTTCCTCCTCTTTGTTATCTAGTACTGCTGATGACTCACCATAACTCTGCCACCTTCTTTTGCTTTAACATCAAGAGACACTCTAATATGTGATTTATATTTGCATTTTGGTTTGCACAGATAGTACAATTCAGTCTTTTCTTAATATTTTTAATTATTTTCCTTAAGAATATATATTAGAATAAGCTATCTAACCTTGAAATGTAATATAATCGAAACTCAAACTGAGAGTTGGACTATAAAGAAAGCTGAGTGCTGAAGAATTGGTGCTTTTGAACTGTGGTGTTGGAGAAGACTTGAGACTACCTTAGACTGTAAGGAGATCCAACCAGTCCTTCCTAAAGGAAATCAGTCCTGAATATTCATTGGAAGGACTGATGCTGAAGCTGAAGCTCTAATACTTTGGCCACCTGATGCGAAGAACTGACTTTTTGGAAAAGATTTTGATGTTGGGAAAGATTGAAGGCCAAAGAGAAGGAGCAGCAGAAGATGAAATGGTTGGATGGCATCACCAATTCGATGGACATGAGTTTGAGTAAGCTCTGGGTGTTGGTGATGGATTGGGAAGCCTGGAGTGCTGCAGTTCCTGAGGTCACAAAGAGTCAGAGACAACTGAGCAACTGAACTGAACTGAAAAGGTAATACTGTCTTTTACACAGCTAGATTCACAAACATACAACCTGGGCAGTCATACAGAGACCCATGATGAGAAGGATTCCATGCTTGGTTTAATGCTCTGCAGTAACCATCTTGAAATTCTTAGTGCTTATATCTTTGAACTTGTGCTTTGAAGTGAATTTTAATAGAACAATGGAGCATGTGCATTAATGAAGACATTACCTGCAACTGTGTATGTCCACTGTTCTGTTGCCCTATTCCCATAGAGTATTTGATGTCCCTGTTCCACTGGATCCATGATGTATGGAGATTCAAGGAGACTCAAGGTGAAGATAAGCTTGTTTTTTCTATAAGTACACAGAGGCCTTGACAACCAGAAAGGCTACATTTGGACTATTAAAACCAGAATTTGCCTCAAATAGAGAAAAGCAATGGCACATTAAGGAACATGAATGACATGTTCCTTCCATATACTCTCTAACATACTTGTATTGTTTCTCCATATTAGCCAATCACCTATGCTGAACATGATCACAGGGAAGGAAAGGGAAAGATAGGGTAACCCCACATTCCTGCTACTTTCATTCCTGCCTCACTTGTGGCTTTCCTGGTGGTTCAGGTAATAAAGAACCTGTCTGCAATGCTAGAGACCCAGATTCAGTTCCTGGGTCAGGCAGATCTCCTGGAAAATGGAATGGCTACCCACTACAGTATTCTTGGACACAGAGAATCACATGGACAGAGGAGACTGGCAGGCTATAGTCCCTGGAGTCACAAAGAATCAGACACAACTAAACGACTAATACTTCCTCACTTAGCAATAAGCTGAAAGTAGAGATTTTTAGTAAAATATGCATATACAAAAGAGTGAAATGAAAACAGTTCAGTTAGTTTTGTGCAAAATTTCCACTATTCTGATAAGAAAAAAATACGTAAGTATGTGCAAGTTATGAAATGCAAATTGTGTAATTTCAGTAAGTCTATATATGATTTCAGTATTCTAATATGTTAGGTTCTCTAGGTGGTGCCAGTGGTAAAGAATTCATGTGCTAATGCAGGAGACACAAGAGATGCTGGTTCAATCCTTGGGTCAGGAAGATGCCCTGGAGTTGGAAATGGCAACTCACTCAAGTATCGTTGTCTAGAAAATTTCATGGACAGAGGAACTTGGTGAGCTACATACAATCCATGGGGTTGCAAAGAGTCAGACATGACTGAGCACACACTTGGTTTTGTTGTTTAAATGGAACTTAAACACGGAATTACAAGCAGTCCCACTACTGGGCATATACTCTGAGAAAACCATAATTCAAAAAGACACATGTGCACCAATGTTCATTGCAGTACTATTTAAAATAGCTATGACATAGAAGTAGCCTAAATGTCTATCAACAGATGAAAAGAAAAAGCAGATGTGGTACACATACACAACATAATATTACTCTGTCATAAAAAGGAACAAAACTGCGTTATTTATATATTGGTGTGGATGAACATAGAGTCTGTCATACAGAGTGAAGTCATAAAGAGAAAAGCAAATATCATTTATTAATGCATATATATGCAATCTAGAAAAATGGTACTGATGAATCTATATGCAGGGCATGAAATAGAGACACAGAGCCTAGCAGGCTACAGTCCATAAGGTCACAAAGAGTCAGATATGACTGAGTGAGTGAGCACAAGGCAAGAATAGACACACAAATGTAGAGAATGGACTTGTAGACACAATGAGGGAAAGAAAGAATGGGGCAGATTGAGAGAGTAGCATTGACATATATACACTACCATGTGTGAAATAGGTAGCTAGTGGGAAGCTGTTATATAGCTCAGAGAGCTCAGTTTGGTGCTCTGTGATGGTCAAGATGCAGGGGAAAGGGAGGATTGAGATGGAAGATCAAGAAGGGGAGACATATGTATACTTATAGCTGATCCACATTGTTGTACAACAGAAACAAACACAACATTGAAATACAATTAAAACAACAAATTAAAATAAATAAATAAATAAAAATGGAATTACAGGGGAATGCCCTGATGGTTCAGTGGTTAAGTTTCTGAGCTTTCCTTGAATGGGGCATAGATTCAATTTCTGATCTGGGAATTAAGATCCCACATGCTGTGCTGAATGGCCAAACATAAATTACTTAATTAAAAATCATTTAAAACAGAATTATATACTATAAAGTTAAAGGTAAAATCCATTCTAATAGTTGATTTTTTTCACTTAAAAATTAATAAAAGCACTAATACAGGTCAAGAAAGAGACTACAAGAAATGTAAAAGTTCCATATTTTAGTACCTTTAATGGCAAGATTTCCCTGCTTTTTTAATCAATGACTCTGTGCTTTCCTTGCACTAGATCTGATTGTATCACTAGCCGTGATCCCTAGTAACATATTTGAATGAATTACTCTGTAGCTGATCATCTTCTTGTCCTTTTATTGGTCACAATGTATTGATTACAAAAATAAGTTTACTACTGGGGATGTTCACAGTTGACAAAAATATACTTTTTGGTTTATATAATCTCTTTTATATTTATCTCTTTCCACCACCCCAGTAGGCTACTATATAAAATTTAGCCATGTTTCTCCTTGATCAATGAGGTGTCTTCCTATCCTAACATTTTCTGTAGAGTATCTGTCCCCACCACAGATTTAAGCACATTGAAGTTTCCATTCTTCTATTTTTCTTCATTTAGTATCTCATTCTTAGAGAAGAGATTGTTTACCCACGGTTAGTATCATTGTTGTTACTAATTCTCACTACCCTTCCTATACTCAGTGGGATAAAGTAAAAAATACCATAATATATATTTTCCTGCTGTTTCTACCCAAGTGTTTATCGCTGTCTTTTCTCTAGCTATATGAATAGTATGACACATACCTCTAGGTTTAGAGTAAAAATTGGGTTATAGAATGGACTACTTATCTGGTAGTCTCTACTTTGTTTTTCTGATCCCAGAAAGGCCCACACAGTATAAGTCTCATCCTTGGAATACAACTTTTAAACTAAAATTAATTTGCTCCACTGTTCTCCATTTTAATTTTGGCATTTGACATGACAACTGCTAGATCTTTTGAAAGATTTTAAGATATATCTGCTGTCTGCAGATTATCTGTTTTTGCATTTATATTGGAATGACATTTGAAACATCTGTTTAAAACTAAGCTTAACATGTTGCACATTATGGATACATAAAATAAATTCAGAAGAAAGGAAAGAACTTTAATGGAAAGTAAAACTTTCTTGAAGCATTCTACATGATTTATTATCAAAGGCAAAATTATGAAATTTGTATATTTTTCAATTATATTAAATTAAAATTTAATCTAACAAATGTATAATAAATTTATACTAATACAAACTTAAATTATTTATATTTAATTTAAAATATATCTTAAAATTTTAGTGACCTCTAGAGTATCCAGTAGATAATGCAATTAAGCCCTAAGAGGCAGAGAGGTAAATTTCTATGTTTTTCAATTTAAAAAATAAAAAAGTTTACTATAGAGTAAAACAAAATAGTTTAACTGACATTTCCTCTGAATGTATGCACTATTTGTCAAGTAATTTAACAATAAAATTTTCCATTCCAGCATAAAAAGCAAAATAGTGTGGCAGAGTGTAAGGACAGATTCAAGATAGGCAGCCTGGCTAGGCTGTAATCCAGGCTCCACCACTTTCAAAGCAGTTGGAATTAAGCAAAATATTTAATACTCTGTACCTCAGTTTCCTTAGCAGAAAACAAGGATATTAGAACTAATCTCATCAGTATGTTAGAACAATTATGTAAGTTAACATTTTTCAAGTTCTTAGCACAACTATAGGCATATAACAATTGCTATGTCTGTTTGTGTATATAACATTAAAGATCAACATGCTTTATGGTATCAATAGTATTTATTTTATCTAGACATACACTCATAAATAGAGGGCTAGCAATAACTCCCCAAACTGGTGAACCTTTAAGAAAATGGTATTGATTAGATTGTTACTGGTGTTAAGATTTTATATTTGTGAACTTACTACACTGAAAAAAAAAAATGTCATTTTTCAGCTACTGTCTTAATAGAACAATGTAAATTACAACATATGTGAATTACTAGGCTTCCCTGGCCTAGTAGTTTAGACAGTAAAGAATCTGCCTTCCATATAGGAGACCCAGGTTGGATCCCAGAATGGGGAAGATTCCCTGGCAAAGGAAATCACAACGACTCCAGCATTCTTACCTGGAGAATTCCATGGACAGAGGAGCCTGGTGAGCTACAGCCCATGAGGTTGCAAAAAGTCGGACATGACTGAATGATTAAAACTATATGTGACCTATATATGCTTTGTTATACCACAGAAAATTAAATTCAAGTTTAAATCAATTACTTAAATATAGATAATTAAAGAATCAGAATACCAAATAGTCCTGTAGGAAAGTTAACTAACTGATGAATTATATGGCTGACACATGTTACACACAATACTAAAATATAAACTAGTCCAATTCTGACTTGCTGCTAAATTTTTGTCTAATTATGGTAATTTATAAGTAATTTGAGATTTATCATAATTAAGCATTGATCCAGTTGAAATAATAATTATACCTTCATTTCAAGAGCAGAAAGCATCACCTTAAGATATTCATTTTATGGCTTTGAATACCTTAATTTTATCCACTGTCATATTAACAAGACTGAAGTAAGTCATCTTTTGTCATTTTCACATTAAAATCTGAAATTGAGTGGGGTTGAGAACACCAGGAAGCAAGCAAGGGTAGATGCAATCAAGCTGAATCTGGTCCTTGTTGGTCATTAAAGAAATCAAGGTAAATCAGAGTCCTCTGCATCCAACACTGAAGCTACAGCTCTGTCTAGCAGCTGTTGAAGAGAAGCTCATCAATTCTAGCAAGATCAATGGAATATTCTGAAGCTGATTACCAAAGTCACATAAAATCATATACTAACTGATTGCTTTGGCTTGGTTTTGCTTTCATTTTTATGCACAAGTTGACTGTAAATCTACAGTCTAAATGAATGAATTAGAATTATTTTAGAATGAATAACATAGTATATTACTAAGGAGTATTATTTAGATAAATTGAAAATATATAGCTTTAAATTTTAAGTAGAGAGATTTGATGGGGAATTAAATGGAATGTCTTCTACTACTAAAGTCCTAGGGTGTAGATTCTTACTGTGCATTTTGACCTCCAGCCACTGTGGACAATTTGTCAAACCTGACACACAATTTTATGCTTCTATTCTTTTATTAAAGTTGTTCAGGAAAATCTTCTATTCAAAATCCAAATCAAGCTTAACTCAGTTGTGGCCTCTATTTGAAGACATGACTGATCCATTCCCAAAATGATTTTTTTTAACAAGTTGTAATGACTTTTAAATGCTTTTCTATAAAATTTTATTTCAGAAGTTCATTCATATCACAGAGGTAAAAATCTATTGTTCAGTCTTTAAAATTATAGAAGAAAATGTTTCCTAAACATAGTTGAAATTTTTCCTCAATAGTTTTTTTTTAATCTAAGGTTTAATACTTGTTGAAGTTAAGATTTCATTTTTATTTTTTCTGCATAAGTTATGAATTGTCCTCATTTTCAGTTCAGTTCAGTCACTCAGTCATGTCAAACTCTTTGTGACCCCATGGACTACAGCACGCCAGACTTCCCTGTCTATCACCAATTCCTGGAGCTTGTTCAAACTCATGTCCATTGAGTCTGTGATGCCATCCAACCATCTCATCCTCTGTCATCCCCTTCTCCTCCTGCATTAATTCTTTCCCAGCATCAGGGTCTTTTCCAATGAGTCAGTTCTTCACATCAGGAGGCCAAAGTATTGGAGTTTCAGCTTCAGCATCAGTCTTTCCAATGAACACTCAGGACTGATCTCCTTTACAATGGACTGATTGGGTCTCCTTGCAGTCCAAGGGACTCTCAAGAGTCTTCTCCAACACCACAGTTCAAAAGCATCAGTTCATCTCTCAGCTTTCTTTATGGTCCAACTCTCTTATATCCATACATGACTACTGGGAACACCATAGTTTTGACTAGATGGACCCTTGTCAGCCAAGTAATGTCTCTGCTTTTTAATATGCTGTCCAAGTTGGTCATAGCTTTTCATCCAAGGAGCAAGTACCTTTTAATTTCATGGCTACAGTCACCATCTTCAGTGATTTTGGACCCCAAGAAAATAAAGTCTGTCACTCTTTCCATTGTTTCTGTATCTATTTGCCATGAAGTGATGGACCTGCCTACATGATCTTAGTTTTTTTAATGTTGAATTAGTCCTAATTTTACTATCTAAATATTTCATTTTACCCTTCCATTTAAAAGCCATCTTGACTATATACTAACGTACATCTGCTCATGTGTTTATTTTTTAATTTTCCATAAATTTTTAATGCTTTATTTGTCCATCATTTTTTCTATTACATTATTTACAGTACAATATTTTAAAAGCAAGTTTTGAGAGCTAGAAGGATAAATTCAAGTCTTTCTTTTTTTGTGGTTTTGTTTTCTTTTCCATAATTTGAGCTATACTTGCACAATGACTCTTCTATCTAAAAATGTAAGAAGTATCCAAGATTCCATTCAATTTCCAAAAAAAGAAACCACTTCAGTTTTGATTGGGATAGTAAATATTTTATAAATAATATGTAATATGATAGATATTTTAAAAATATAGAATTTTGCACATATTAAACTGGTTTATGTTTCTATTAATTTAGGACTAGTTTCATTCTCTTCAATAGTATCTTGTCACTTTTTAAGAAAAAAGGGCTTATGCATTTCTTATTACTAGGCAGTCTATATTTTTTTCCTCAATTGTTTTGGGATGTCATCTATTACATTTTTAATTGGTTACTCTTTTTTGTATAGGGACATTATTGTTTTTCTTCTCTTGAAATTGCTTCTGGCCACTTTGCTGGAATATCTTTTTTTTTTTTTCTTTTTTTTAAATTTTATTTTATTTTTAAACTTTACATAATTGTATTAGTTTTGCCAAATATCAAAATGAATCCGCCACAGGCATACATGTGTTCCCCATCCTGAACCCTCCTCCCTCCTCCCTCCCCACACCATCCTCTGGGTTGTCCCAGTGCACCAGCCCCAAGCATCCAGTATCGCGCGTCGAACCTGGACTGGCAACTCGTTTCTTACATGATATTCTTAAACCACATTTTTTTTTTTTTTGGTTAGTTGATTTTATTAATTTCTGCAGAAACAAGTACATCATCTGAAAATACTATTTGGCCCTACCTCTCCAAAATTTATACTTCACATTTCTTTTTCTTAACATATCTGCTAGGACTGCCACTATCATTCTGAGTATTAGTGAAAACAAATAGCATCTTTTTCTTATTTATGACTTTAATTAGAATGATTCTACTATCTGATAAATGCAATGTATAGTGTAAATTTCTCCTATAAAATATTTCTCAAAATTGTGAAAGTTTATTTGTAAATAAGTTGTTTCCTTCTCCCCCACCCCTCTTTTTTTTCCATTCTATGGGTGTGAAATAGTATGTCAGTGTAGTTTAATTTACATTTTCTTGATGACTAATGAGGGCTTCCCTCATAGTTTAGTTAGTAAAGAATCTACCTGCAGTGCAGGAAATCCAGGTTCGATTCTGGGGTCAGGAAGATCCCCTGGAGAAGGAAATGGCAACCCTCTCCAGTATTCTTGCCTGGAGAATCCCATGGACAGGCTCTCTTGCCTGGAGAGCCTGGCAGACTATACAGTCCATGGGGTCACAAGACTAATGATATTGAACACTTTTTCATGTTCAAATATTGGCCATTATTATATCCCCTTATTTGAGATATAATTGATAGAGCATTATATTATTTTCAGGTCATTATGTAATGATACAATGCACGTTTATGTGTACTTTGATCACCAAGATAAGTCTAGTTAACATTCATCACCACATATGGTTTCATTTTTTTCCTTGTGATGACAACTTTTTTTTTTTTTTTTGGTGATGACAACTTTTAAGATCTACTCTCTTAACAGCTTTCAAATATACAATAGTGAGTGAAGTACAGTGAAAGTCATTCAGTTGTGTCTGACTCTTTGTGACCCTATACAGTCCATGGAATTCTCTAGGCCAGAATACTGGAGTGGGTAGCCTTTCCCTTCTCCAGGGGATCTCCCCAACCCAAGGACTGAACCCAGGTCTCCCACATTGCAGGCGGATTCTTTACCAGCTGAGCTACAAGGGAAGCCAAGAATACTGGAGTGGGTAACCTACCCCTGCTCCAGTGGATCTTCCAGACTCAGGAATCGAACCAGGGTCTCCTGCATTGGAGGCAGATTCTTTACCAAATGAGCTATGGGAAGCCCTCAAATACAAAATATAGTACTACTATTAGAGTTACCAGGTTATATGTTACATCCCCAGGACTTATTTATTTTATAACTGAAAGGTAATACCTTTTGAATATCTTCACCGATTTCACCGATTTGCCACCTCTACCTCTGGCCACCACCAATCTGTTAATCGGTATTTATGAGCTTGATGACTTTGTTTTGTTTGTTTTTGTTGTTGTTAGAGTCAACATATGAAATGATAAAATAATATGAAATAATATGTTTATCCTTCTCTGCCTGGTATTTCACTTAGCATAATGCCCTCAAGTCTTATCCATGTTGTTGCAAATAACAGGATTTTCTTCTTTCTTACAGGTGAATAATGTTTCAATATATATACTACATTTTCATTATACATTCATCCATTAATGTACACTTACGTTTCCATGTCTTGGCTGTTGTAAGTTCAGTTCAGTTAAATCTCACAGTCATGTCTGACTCTTTGCAACCCCATGAACTGCAGCACACCATGCCTCCCTGTGCATCACCAACTCCCGGAGTTCACTCAAACTCATGTCATTGAGTCGGGATGCCATCGAGCCATCTCATCCTCTGTCGTCCCCTTCTGCTCCTGCCGCCAATCCCTCCCCGCATCAGAGTCTTTTCCAGTGAGTCAACTCTTCGCATGAGGTGGCCAAAGTATTGGAGTTTCAGCTTCAGCATCAGTCCTTCCAAAGAACACCCAGGATTGATCTCCTTTAGGATGGACTGGTTGGATCTCCTTGCAGTCCAGGGGACTCTCAAGAGTCTTCTCCACCACCACAGTTCAAAAGCATCAATTCTTCGGCACTCAGCTTTCTTCACAGTCCACCTCTCACATCAATACATCACCACTGGGAAAACCATAGCCTTGACTAGACGGACCTTTGTTGGCAAAGTAATGTCTCTGCTTTTCAATATGCTATCTAGGTTGGTCATAGCTTTCCTTCCAAGGAGTAAGCATCTTTTAATTTCATGGCTTCAATCACCATCTGCAGTGATTTTGGAGCCCCAAAAAATAAAGTCTGACACTGTTTCCCCATCTATTTGCCATGAAGTGATGGGACCGGATGCCATGATCTTAGTTTTCTGAATGTTGAGCTTTAAGCCAACTTTTTCACTCTCCTCTTTCACTTTCTTCAAGAGGCTTTTGAGTTCCTCTTCACTTTCTGCCATAAGGGTGGTGTCATCTGCATATCTGAGGTTATTGATATTTCTCCTGGCAATCTTGATTCCAGCTTATGCTTCTTCCAGCCCAGTGTTTCTCATGATGTACTCTGCATATAAGTTAAATAAGCAGGGTGTTGTAAATTACACTGCAATAAATGTGGAGATTGCATATATCTTTTTGAGCTAGTCTTATTGCTTCCCTTATGGAGACCCAGAGGCAGAATTACTGGATCATATGGTAGTTCTATTTTTAATTTTTTGAGAAACCTCCACATTGTTTTTCAAAATGACTGTAGCAATGTACATTTCCACCAACAGTACACTGAGGTCCCTTTTTTACCTCATGCTTACCAGAATTCATTATCCTTTTTTCTTTTTTATAATAGTAATCCTGTCATGTGTAAATATATCATATCTTAGTTTTAATTTGCATTTCCCTGATGATTAGTGATATCAAGCACTATTTCAAGTACCTTTTGATAATCTGAATATCTTCTTTGGAAAAAATTCTAATCAATTTCTCATTTCTAATTGGATTATTTGTTTGTTTTGCAATTGAGTTTGAAGAGTTCTTTATAAATGTTGGATATTAACCTCTTATCTGATAATATTTGCAAATTTTTTTTTCTATTTTCATATGTTGTCTTTTCATTTTGCTTAGGCAAATGCTGCACTGATTTTGCTGCCTCTGTGAGTATGTTAAAAAGGAAACTCCAGGTCTGTACTGGGACTATATACAAAATGGTACTCCAGATAACTACTCAGGGGAAATTTTATGGGTCCTGAATTGTGGAATACATGGTATCGCTGATGCTATGTAATGACACAAGCCATCAGCAAGCAAGAGAAGAAAGAATATTTTAAAAAAGGTAAATTTCTCATAATACAATACCAAAAAAGAAAATACTCTTTTCACATCTAAAATTCCTCTTTAAAAAATATAATTTTACTACTTTATTTTTAAGGGTACTTATAGAAGCATGAAGTGTCCAAAAATATCTTACATGCACTAAAGTGATGATACACAAAGGATATTCACAATACAGTCCTCGAAGATCATGGTTTTACCCAACTGATTTCCCCTACTTCCTCCTCCTTCACCATAGCAAAACTGTCACCATAATTTACCTCTTTATCCTCATTTTTGAATAGCTGGATCTTCCACTGTCTTTGGATTTGGCCTTGTGATTTCTTTGGGCAACAGGACTTTAGCAAACATAACATAAGCAGAAATTCTAAAGTTTTCATGCATTGGGACTTTCCCTGTCTTGAATTTGTTCAAAACTAGCCACCATGTGAAATACAGCCACACCAGAAAGCTCACTGAGGAGACTCATTCAAGAAACTTTATCTGCATCTGAACTTGATTTAGATGGATGACATTAGGAAATTCAACTTTGGGAAGAGGTTGATATATTTTCTCTATGAAAGATTTAAATTAATGCAGCCAGAGAATGATAGGAAAAAAACTGTTTGCAGAATGGTCATCAAATTTCCGTTTTTTGCATCTATGCCCTTGAGCATTTCTTCCCACATATTCTAAAGCTTATCATGAAACTTGCTTTGGCCAACAGGATCATATCAATGCAACACAGCTAGAAACCGAAAGAGTGCTTGCTCACAGGGCTCATCCTCTCTTACACTTTTGAAATGCAACTACCATGTGAAGTAACTGAAGGCAACCATGACACATGAGTGAGGTCATCCAAGACCAACAAGGCACTAGCTGACCAAGCAGATAAATTCAGCTACACGAATGAACTAGGCAAGTCCAACAGAGGAATAACCAAGCTAAGCTCAGAACAAGTTCCTTAACCAAAGAATTATGAGCTATTAAACCATTGTTTTAGGCCACTAAAATGTTTGTATACTTATCAAAAACTATCATTGTAACCAAAACTCTATATATCACCTTGGCTAGTCCATAGTATGACCCTGACAACAATTCCAATAAGAAGACAGCTCTCTGTCTTTTTTAGAAAAAAAAAAAATGTACATAGTTTTTTATTTTTCAGACTTTTAAATTTCTTATAAAATATTTTAACAAAAAATACTTTATAGACAACAAGGGAAATAAAAATTTCTAATATTACTTTTTACTGACATTAATTATTAAGATTTATATTTTATTTTCAATTGATGTTAACTGAAAATACTTCATATAGAAAATGTATGACCAATTATAATAAAGTCAATGAATAAACAGAATTTTTAAAAAATAGGATGTGGCGCTATTTCTCCAACAGCTGATAAGCAACCACTGCAAGTTTCTGCACATCTACTGGATTTTCCAAGAAAACAATTTACCATAGCAACTCCAGAATCATATACTATCCTTTTAGACTATTACTACTGCTGCTGCTGCTGCTGCTGCTAAGTCGCTTCAGTCATGTCCGACTCTGTGTGACCTATTTCTTCAAATGTGAATTAATGTATAAATATATCAATTCATGATTAAACACATTGATTTGTGAAAAATTAGGGTGTAACACTTGTAACCCTGCTGCTTTTTAAAATAAATACAATATCCTGATTGAAATATACTTAATCATTTCAACTGAAGAAAAAGTATCTAGAGAGCCAGGTATGCAATGAATTTCAGAGCTCTAATATTATACAAAAACTCTACTGATCCTACTATTTCCATGTCATAGACTGAAAGAAGCTCTGGGAGGAAAGAAATATCAAATAGGAATCCTTAAAAAATACATTGGAACTCTGGACCTTAATTCCCACTTAACAACCATTACTTAATGGAAAAGAAGAGGCAACAGCAAGTATAAATGCAGAGGAAAAACAAACCTAGTACTGTAAGAAATACGTTGTTCTGTTGCACTTCACTTTATTGTACTTTGTAGATATTCCATTTTTTTATAAATTGAAGATCTATGGCAACCCTGTGTCAAACGTCTATCAGCACATTTTTTCCAAAAGCATTTGCTCACTTTGTTTCTCTGTATCACTTTTTCATAAATCCTCCAATATTTCAAACTTTTTCATTACTTTTATATTTGGTATGGTGTTCTCTGATAAATAAATTTTTGATGTTACTACTGAAAAATATTATGACCTCCTGAAAGTTCAGATATGATTAGCATTTTCTAGCAAGAAAGAGTTTTATTTAAAAAGGTATGGACATTATTTTTTAGACATAAATTCTACTCCACATTTAACAGACACCAGTATACTACAGGAGCCAGGACTGGGGGGAGATACCCCACGTCCAAGGTCATGAGCAGGGGCTGTGAGAAGATACTTCACATCCAAGGTCAGAGAAATCACAGTAAGTTGGTAGGTGCTAAGAGAGGGCATCAGAGGGTAGACAGACAGAAATCACAATAACAGAAAACTAACCAATCTAATCATATGGAACACAGCCGTGTCTAACTCAATGAAACTATGAGCCATGCTGTGTAGGGCCACCCAAGACAGACGGGTCATGGTGGAGAGTTCTGACAAAATGTGGTCCACTGGAGAAGGGAATGGCAAACCACTTCACTATTCTTGCCACGAAAACCCCATAAACAGTATGAAAAGGCAAAAAGATAAGACACTGAAAGATGAACTCCCCAGGTCAGTTGGTGACCAACATGCTACTGGAAATCAGTGGAGAAATAACTCCAGAAAGAATGAAGAGATGGAGTCAAAGCAAAAACATACCCAGTTGTGGATGTGACTGGTGATGGAAGCAGAGTTTCATGCTGTAAAGATCAATATTGCATAGAAATCTGAAATGCTAGGTCTGTGAATCAAGGCAAATGGGAAGTGGTCAAACAAGAGATGGCAAGAGTGAACGTCAGTATTTTAGGAATTGGCAAACTAAAATGGACTGGAATGGTGGAATTTAGCTCAAATGACCATTATATCCACTACTGTGGGTAAGAATCCCTTAGAAGAAATGGGGTAGCCATCATAGTCAATTGAAGAGTCCAAAAAGTAATACTTGAATGTAATCACAAAAACAACAAAATGATCTCTGTTTGTTTTCAAGGCAAACCATTCAATATCATGGTAATCCAAGTCTATGCCCTGACCAGTAATGCTGAAGAAGCTGAAGTTGAAAGGTTCTATGAAGACCTACAAAACCTTTTAGAAATAACACCTGAAAAAGACATCCTTTTGATTATAGGGGACTAGAACACAAAAGTAGGAAGTCAAGAAACACCTGGAGTAACAGGCAAATTTGGCCTTGGAGTATAGAATTAAGCAGAGCAAAGGCTAATAGAGTTTTGCAAAGAGAATGCACTGATCATAGAAAACACCCTCTTCCAACAAAACAAGAGAAGATTCTACACAAGGACATCACCAGATGGTCAACACCAAAATCAGAATGATTATATTCCTTGAGGTCAGGGGCTGCAGCCAAGAGGAGCTACCCCACGCCTGAGGTCAGAGGTGGAGGCCTAAAGGAGCAAACCCATGTCCAAGGAGCGGCGGCAGCAGGGGCACAGGAGGGCCGAGAAGAGCTACTCCACATTCAAGGTCAGGAGGGGCAACATTGTCGAAGGTAAGGAGCAGCAGCTGCATTTTGTTGGAGCAACCGTGAAGAGATATCCAACGTCCAAGGTAGAGATACCCAACGTCCAAGATAAGAGAAACCCAAGTGAGACGGTAGGTGTTTTGAGAGGGCGTCAGAGGGCAGACACACTGAAATAATAATTACAAAAACTAGCCAATATGATCACACAGACCACAGCCTTGTCTAACTCAATGAAATTAAGTCATGCTGTGTGGGGCCACCCAAGACGGGGATCATGGTGGAGATGGCTGACAGAATGTGGTCCACTGGAGAAGGGAATGGCAAGCCACTTCAGTATTCTTGCCTTGAGAACCCTATGAACAGTATGAAAAGGCAAAATTATAGGATACTGAAAGAGGAACTCCCCAGGTCAGTAGATGTGCAATATGCTACAGGAGATCAGTGGAGAAATAACTCCAGAAAGAATGAAGGGAAGGAACTAAAGCAAAAACAATACCTAGCTGTGGATGTGACTGATGATTGAAGCAAGGTCTGATAGCTGTAAAGAGCAATATTGCATAAGAACCTGGAATATTAGGTCCATGAATCAAGGAAAATTAGAAGTGGTCAAACAGGAGATGACAAGAGTGAATGTCAACATTCTAGGAATCAGCAAACTAAAATGGACTGGAATGGGGGAATTTAACTCAGATGACCATTATATCTACTACTGTAGGCAGGATTCCCTTAGAAGAAATGGAGTGGCCATCATGGTCAACAAAACAGTTTGAAATGCAGTTCTTGGATGCAGTCTCAAAAATGACAGAATGATCTCTGTTCGTTTCCAAGGCAAACCATTCAATATCACGGTGATCCAAGCCTATGCCCCAACCAGTAATGCTGAAGAAGCTGAAGTTGAACCGTTCTATGAAGACCTATAAGACCTTGTAGAACTAAACCCAAAAATGATATCCTTTTCATTATAGGGGACTGGAATGCAAAAGTAGGAAATCAAGAAACACCTGGAGTAACACACAAATTTGGCCTTGGTACAGAATGAAGCAGGACATAGGCTAATACAGTTCTGCCAAGAGAACGCACTGGTCATAGCAAACACCCTCTTCCAACAACACAAGAGAAGACTCTATACATGGACATCACCAGATGGTCAACATGGAAATCAGAATGATTTATTCTTTGCAGCCAAAGATAGAGAATCTCTATAGAGTCAGCAAAAACAAGCCCAGGAGCTGACTGTGGCTCAGATCATGAACTCCTTATTGCCAAATTCAGACTGAAATTGAAGAAAGTGTAGAAAACCACTAGACCATTCAGGTATGATCTAAATCAAATCCCTTATGACTGTACAGTGGAAATGAGACATAGATTTAAGGGACTAGATCTGATAGACAGAGTGCCTGATGAACTATGGACAGAGGTTCGTGACACTGTACAGGAGAAAGAGATCAAGACCATCCCCATGCAAAAGAAATGCAAAAAAGCAAAACGGCTGTCTGAGGAGGCCTTACAAATAGCTGTGAAAACAAGAGAAGTGAAAAGCAAAGGAGAAAAGGAAAGATATTCCCATTTGAATGCCGAGTTCCAAAGAATAGCAAGGAGAGATAAGAAAGCCTTCCTCAGCGATCAATGCAAAGAAATAGAGGAAAACAACAAAATGGGAAAGACTAGAGATCACTTCAAGAAAATTAGAGATACCGAGGGAACATTTCATGCAAAGATGGCCTCGATAAAGGACAGAAATTGTATGGACCTAACAGAAGCAAAAGATATTAAGAAGAGATGGCAAGAATACACAGAAGAACTGTACAAAAAAGATCTTCACGACCTAGATAATCACTATGGTGTGATCACTCACCTAGAGCCAGATATCCTGGAATGTGAAGTCAAGTGGGCCTTAGGAAGTATCACTATGAACAAAGCTAGAGGAGGTGATAGAATTCCAGTTGAGCTATTTCAAATCCTAAAAGATCCTGCTATGAAAGTGCTGCACTCCATATGCCAGCTAATTTGGAAAACTCACCAGTGGCTACAGGACTGGAAAAGGTCATTTTCACTTCTATCCCAAAGAAAGGCAATACCAAGGAATGCTCAAACTACTGCACAATTGCACTCATCTCACGTGCTAGCAAAGTAATGTTCAAAATTCTCCAAGCCAGGCTTCAGCAATACGTGAACCATGGTCTTCCAGATGTTCAAACAGGTTTTAGAAAAGGCAGAGGAACCACAGATTAAATTGCCAACATTTGCTGGATCATCAAAAAAGTAAGAGAGTTCCAGAAAAACATCTATTTCTGCTTTATTGACTATGCCAAAGCCTTTCATTGTGTGGGCCACAACAAACTGTGGAAAATTCTTCAAGAGATGGGAATACCAGACAACCTGATATGCCTCTTGAGTAATCTGTATGCAGTTCAGGAAGCAATAGTTAGAACTGGACATGGAACAACAGACTGGTTCCAAATATAAGAGGAGTACATCAAGGCTGTACATTTTCACCCTGCTTATTTAAGTTGTATGCATAGTACATTATAAGAAACGCTGGGCTGGATGAAGAATAAGCTGGAATCTAGACTACTGGGAGAAATGTCAATAACCTCAGATATACAGATGACACCATCCTTATGGCAAAAACTGAAGAGCCTCATGATGAAAGTGAAAGAGGAGAGTGAAAAAGTTGGCCTAAAGTTCAACATTCAGAAAAGTAAGATCATGGCATCCAGTCCCATCACTTCATGGCAAATAGATGGGGAAATAGTGGCTGACTTTATCTTTGGGGGCTCCAAATTCACTGCAGATGGGGCCTGTAGCCATGAAATTGAAAGGTGCTTAATCCTTGGAAGGAAAGTTATGACCAGCCTAGGCAGCATATTAAGAAACAGAGACATTACTTTGTCAACAAAGGTCCATCTAGTCAAGGCTCTGGTTTTTCCTGTAGTCATCTCTGGATGTGAGAGTTGGAGTATGAAGAAAGATAGTACTGAAGAATTTATTCTTTTGAACTGTGGTGTTGGAGAAGACTCTTTAGAGTCCCTTGGATTGCAAGGAAATCCAACCAGTCCATCCTAAAGGAGCTCAATCCTGAGTGTTCGTTGCAAGGACTGATATTGAAGCTGAAACTCCAGTACTTTGGCCCCCTGATGTGAAGAACTGCGTCATTTGAAAAGACCCTGATTCTGGGAAAGATTGAAGGCAGGAGGAGAAGGAGATGATGGAGGATGAGATGGTTGGATGGCATTTATGACTCAATGGACATGAGTTTGAGTAATCTCCCAGAGTTGGTGATGGTCAGGGAGGCCAGGCGTGCTGCAGTCCATGGGGTCGAAAAGAGTTGGACATGGCTGAGTGATTGAACTGAACTCAACTACTGGGTATAGTACAAACATAACTTGGAAATCAAAATATTCATGTGACTCACTTCAGTGCATCATTTATTTATTGCAGTCGTCTTGAACCAAACATATATTTTTTTCCTCATTCTGACTCAATACCTAGTAATTTTCCACCCCAACCTCTTTCCCTTCACCTTTCCTCTTACTCTTCTCCTTCCTTAGGTTTTATAAAACTGCCAGAGCCTTTTATTGAGGTTCCCTCAACAGTGAGATGACCCATGTCCCCATGCCTACTCTGATCAACATGACATTTGACCTGTGTATCACTCCATAGGGAGAAAGGGAACAGAGAGAGCCCATGTTTTTCCTGTCTTTGCTTCTTGACTGTAACACTGCAGTGATTAAAAGCTTAACTCATTCACCCTTTAACTAGCTACTCAGACATCTGACAGCTCTCTGGATCCCACATCCCCCATACTTCAGATTCAGCCACACTGTACTTGTACCAATCTTCATATTTATTCTTTCTTACTCAGTGATTTTGAACTATTTTTGTTTAGAATATTTCCTTTCTCCCTGTTACTGAATAACAGAAAAAAAAAACTGATAGTACTAGAGAACAACATAAACATAAATTCTTCCCCCAAAGGCCTTCTGATCTCATTGACATGAGGCCACTTTTATGTTCCCCCATCTTAAAAGAGCTTCACCACCACTTTATGCATATCAGGTGACACTGCAATTTCTATATGTATACATATTTCTACTTTCAGTAATAATTGAGCACGTAGAAGTCAAGGGTGGAATCACATTTTTGTCTACATCCCTAATTCCTAACTCAGAACTTAGTACAAAAAATGTACTTAATAAAAACCCTAGATTCCTAATGAAGTGTCCTAGGTTTCATCATAAAGGTGAATTAAAGGTTGTGTTTGGTAATGTGTTGAACAGACAGATGACAGGAATAGAACAGAACATGATTTTGATCACTTAAAACAATGTGTGAAGCATAGCTGAACTTGAATTTATTTTTGCTCAAAGATTGTTATGGAAAATTATAGTTTTAACATTCCCATAAATTGGTGTAATTGAAAAGCCCCAATGAGAAACCCTTCCTCTTTACTCTAAAGAATTTCTATAATTCATGTGGTACTCAGTGGAAAATGAGCTGAGGGTTGAGTTTTACACATTAATGTTATTAATATTGTTGAAATAAAGCATGGGATTCATAAAGCGTAGTCTTTGTCTGAAACTACTGTGCTCTTCATATTCTGTGGGTAAAATTATTAAAATTATAACTTTTATTCTCAAAAAATTACTAGAAAGTAATTTTGATAAATTTTGGTTTTATGCAAAACCTAGCATTGTGCTAAAATATAGTCAACTCTACCTTTTATTTTTAAATGAAAAAAAAAAAATATGGACAGGGATTCTCTTTTTTTTTCTTTAAATTTCTCCACAAATAAGCATTGTCACTTTTCCTTTATGTCAAATCCAATCCATTTGGTTCTTGGTCAGAAATCTCACAATTTATTTTTTTCATTTTAAGATTTTCATGTATTCCAATTTTTTTAGCTTTACTTTTTTCCTCTCTGCATATCTCTATTTTGTTCTATTTATTCTACTTTTCTTTTCCTTTATTGTGTTCAATATCTAGATAATAAGTCAAGTTTTAGAAAATCACACATGCTCATAAAAGATGATATTTTACATAAAGATGCTTATGTTATTAGAATGCCTATTTTTAGGCAGCCTGATAATAAGTTTCCTGTTACAATCTAGAAGAGTTTTAAAGCTTTATCATATGGGAAAATTTATTCTCTTTCACATTTGCCATTTCTGGGTTTTGCATGTGGTTATAGCATTAGTTCTTTCACTCAGCTAATATTTACTGATCACAAAGTGTAAAGGTGGGAGTGTTGTTTAAAAAAATAAATACTGTTCTCAAAAGTTTCAAGTTTAGGAAGTTAAAATCCATGTATGCAAATATTTACTTCAGTCATGAATGAGCACAACACTAAAAAGAAGGACCTTAGCACCCAAGTCCTCCTGACCCCTGGAGGATCACTTGAAGGTTGTCAGTCAACAAAATTAGTCACCTGCCACATGCAGACCCCAGAAGAGGTGACAGTGTATCCAGTGGTAAACAAAACAAACATGGTTCTTATAGCTAGAGAGGAAAGATGGAGCAGGGGGGATATGGGATAAAGAGGAAGGAAATCAAGACAAAGGGAAGAGGCTGAGAGTTGAGAAGGCATGAGAAAGCATGATAAACATGGAAACAGAGAGGTCTGGTTTTTGTCTCAGTCTGTTTTGTCTTTTCTTTTGGGGTTGTGAGGCTCTTGGAGTATGACAGGAATACTGTAGATGCAGGGTTAAAAAATTAGAGAAACATTCAATAGACTCTTCTTAAAGGAGTTTCCATAGAATGAAGGGAATAACCTTTTTTTTTTTCTTACAGGCAGTGTGTAATTTGGACTGTTGTGCAAACTCGATGAGCAGAGAGAGAAATTATCATAGGCCAAGATGAGATAATTGATGTGTTTTATGAACACATCTCACAGCCCCTGTGTTCCCCTGGACCAACCAATCTCAGCAGCAATAAGACAGTCAAAAATTACAAGAAAAATTTAAATAAGAGTTAAACAATTAGTCTGTTTTTTTTTTTTTTTTTGCCATAATGTGTAAAACTGCTTTTTTTTTTTCAAATTTATTTGAAATATATTGCCTTAGAGTGTGTCAGCTCAGCTCAGTATTTACCTACCTGACAGTTCATTCTTTATTCAGCAAATGATTTTGTAAGCTCTTACTGTATGGTAGTCTTTGCTTTCCATGCAAAGACTCCAGCTATGGATAAAGCAAGCTTCATCTATAAGGAAGCAAAATATGTAGTGTATTGGGTATTGATGTTTTCTACAGAAAAAAAAAGGGGGGCAGAAAGAGAGAGGAAAATTGCAGTCATGAAGATATAACACTTTAGGCAGAGATGGAGAGGAAAGACATTCCTGAGGGCATACTTTAAAACCTGAAGGAAAAGAGAAAATGAAATATATGGAAAAAGCGAAATATGGGGAGAAGTGCATTCCAGACAGATGAAAAAACAAGGAACAATTCCCTGAATCAGGAGAGTAGTCCTGGCAAACACAAAGGAACAGTAATGAAGCCAGCCAGGGGGAGGAGAATAGCAAGAGAAGAATAATTTAGAGCAAAGGGGATACATTTTTACTTAAGTGATATGCAAACTGTAGAGTTTTGAGTGAGAATGGCATCATCTTGTCTTCATAGGATTTCTTTGGCAAGGGTGTTGCATGCGCATTTAAAAAGTGACCTGGATGGAAGGAGGGAGAAATAAGAAGTTATTACATATACAAATTCAAGCAAAAATGATAATGACTTAGACTAAGGTTACAGCTATCCAGGGGTTCAGAAAGGGCTACTTTCATTACTTTACAACTTAAATAATAAAAGAAGTTTGAAAGTCCAATTAAGTTACTGTATTGATGAAGGTCAGGGAAATAATCATGAGTCATATATCTTTCTATGACAAGGGTCTAAAAATATGTTCTCTACTTCCTCATTTAGAAATTATGTAGAAGGAGTTAGGCTACAGTTGGCAACATGAGAGAAGCTATTCTCCCCTCCTTGTTTAAGTAACTACCACATTCTACCACATTAAAAATAAAAAAAAAAAAAAGAGAGAGGAGTCATGAAAAGATCAGCCTGACTTCCGAAGTGATAAGAAATGAAGGCATTCAGAACTACAGAAATATATGCTACAAGTTTAAAGTCTGTGCAGTGAAAAAGAAAAAGTAAGGACTCTGAAGTCAGACAGTCTGGACTCCATGACTGACTAGTTACATGACCTGAGAAAGTCACATAACATCTCCTTTAAAATGAGTGTAAGCATGTCTCACCACATAGGGTTGAAAGTGAAAATGAAGTCGCTCAGTCATGTCCAGCTGTTTGCGACCCAATAGAATGTAGCCTACCAGGTTCCTCTGTACATGGAATTTTCCAGGCAAGAGTACTGGAGTGGGTTGCCATTTCCTTCTCCAGGGGATCTTCCCAACCCAGGGATCGAACTCTGGTCTCCTGCTTTGCAAGCAGATGCCTTACCACCTGAGCCACCAGGGAAGCAGTTAGTTGTGCTTATTAAACAAGTTAAAGTGCAACTATTTGAACAACATCTGGGACATGGAAACAGCTAGAAATTTATCTTTCCTGAGGCTAAGGAGAAAAGCTTCATTGTTCAATTCAGTATTTTCTTCTAGAAATCAGCCTACTTTAAACCTCAGGAGAACACTATCCCTGAAGCACAGGCTGATGGAACAAAAGAGGAATTTAGGATTCAGTTTAGTTCAGTTCAGTCGTGTCTGACTCTGCGACCCCATGAATCGCAGCACACCAGGCCTCCCTGTCCATCACTAACTCCCGGAGTTTACTCAAACTCACGTGCATTGAGTCGGTGATGCCATCCAGCCATCTCATCCTCTGTCGTCCCCTTCTCCTCGTGCCCCCAATCCCTCCCAGCATCAGAGT
>NW_011494837.1:1801723-1806626 GCF_000754665.1 Bison bison bison | reverse complement strand
GAACACCCAGGACTGATTTCCTTTAGGATGGACTGGTTGGATCTCCTTGCAGTCCAAGGGACTCTCAAGAGTTTTCTCCAGCACCACAGTTCAAAAGCATCAATTCTTCGGCACTCAGCTTTCTTCACAGTCCAACTCTCACATCCATACATCACCACTGGAAAAACTATATCCTTGACTAGAAGAACCCTTGTTGGCAAAGTAATGTCTCTGCTTTTAAATTTAGAATTACAGGTCAAATATTCCTTGAACTTAGAGATCGCACTGGAGCAAACCACAGCACAGAGTTGTATTAAAATTTTCAGCAAAATATGGAATTGTGAGTATTAATAAAGAAAAGCATTTTAGATCAGTATTTTACACATAATAAGCACAATATTGTAACTATCTGTTAAATGATTTATATTATTAAATTCATATATTTTATTTTATATGTGCCTGTTAGACATTGATTTGATATAAAAAATTCTTTTTAGTTTCTTTTAAATTCTCAAAAAATGATCTACTATAGTTGTAGCTTTTCCCTACTTGTTAAGGATGTGATTTTATTACATGCACAAGATTACTAATTAAATACAGTCCCAAAAAGCATGAGTGCCACGTGTGTACAGTTTTAGGACACTTGCAGACATCTCATTTAATCTTTCCAGCGTCCTTTTAGATAGGCACGATCCCATGTTTATAAACAAAGTGAGGGTTGGCAGAGTAAAGCATCTTGCCCTGGCTTCTGCTGCTGATGTACAGTGTAGACAGGACTCAGATGCCTGTTTTCCTGACACTGCTCCTAGATGTTAACTACCCTGAGTCGTGTCCCAAGCAACGCAGGGCTCTGAGCCGCTCAGCCTTACTTCTATTTCCAAGTGGCCTCACATCCAGAATGGCGGAATTCACTCTGGTGACATTCACCTCTGTATGAGAGTGTTCTTTTCCTTTTTGCCTTTTGCTTAAGAAAAGGAAACTGCTAGAGGAATGTCTGAGCCCTTGATCCTCCATAACTGCTTACTTATAAGTAAAATGAGGGCTTTCCTGGTGGCTCAGCTAGTAAAGATTCTGCCTGTAATACTGGAAACCGGGGTTCGATTCCTGGGTTGGGAAGATCCTCTGGAGAACGGAACGGCAACCCACTCCAGTATTCTGGCCTGGAGAATTCCATGGACTGTATAGTCCAAGGGGTCGCAAAGAGTCGGACAAAACTGAGCAACTTTCACTTTCAAAAAGCATGGTCAAAGTAGGGCTGGATTTAAAATGGAATGATTTTTTTAATGTGCTTATTGATTCTGATAGAAAAGTGGAATTTTATTGTTAGAGAATTTGAAAATAAAATCTTTTATTAGGTGTCATCCATTTGATTCATGCTAATTTATCTTTAGTTCTATAATGACAATGAGTTTAGAACTAAAGTGGGAAAATATTTCTTTAAATTATGTGTAATATTATTCAAAGTGCCATTTTCCACAAACAGAATGTTTATAGTTTTATTTGAATTTCTATTTAAATATTTTTCCCTTTCTCTGAGCAACATGCCAGGTTACCTTTTAGAAGAATGTTTTAATGTTAGGTTGTTAGAAGACTATATATATACATACACAAGACAATAGATTTTCACAGCTATTGCCATTTAAAATAATTTATTTAAATTGATTTGTCTTACCCTAGTCATACTCCTCTGTCAAAACCAAATTATAGGATATTTATATTTCCACAGTTTAAATTTTGCAAATTTATATTTATAATCAGAGATTCTGGCTCTATTTATATTTTCACATATTTTCTTCTGCACTGAAAACACAGAAGCATGTCTAAGTTAACAAATTACATCATTCACACCAGAACTACATGTAAAACTCTGATTCATTAATTGCTTTTTTTAACCTCTAATTAAATTTTATATAAAGTTGACCCTTGAACAATATGAGATTTAACTGTACAAGTCCATTTATACATTGATTTTCTTCAATACATACATGCTACAGTACCCATCATCTGAGGTTTATTGAAACTGCAGATGTGAATAGGGAGGAAGGACCATAAAGTGATATGCTGATTTTCAACTGTACCCTAACCCTGCATTATTCAGGGGTCGATTATATAGATATACCTTTCAGTTACTAGTAGCTCGTTTAGGGGGAATATATTATTCTAAAATGCTTTTCCCCCAGGAACTTGGCATAGTTCCTCTTTCAGAAAAACTTGCTCAGTTAAGGCTAGTTGTATGAATAAGAGTAAACATTTCTTGGAAAATAAATAAATAACATGTCATAATGTTATCACTCAAGTAATTGTCAGTGAGCTTAAATAAATTATGTAAATGTTATATAAATAGTAAAACCTATGCACATATTTATTTTTATAATTAATTTCTTATACAACATTTCCAGTTGTTTTTCAAATCAAAGTTAACTAGAATAGTGGTAAAAAAAAAACATCCAACTCAAAATGGAGTCACTTGTGCTAAGACCTACCATAACTTTATAACATAACTGCAGCATCTCTCTGAAGTGACATTTTCAACCAGTCAGTCTGGAAAACCCTAATCAGCACCAGGAAAGCACCTAAAGACCCCTGCCTTCCCCTAAGGAAAGGTAACCTGAAATAATCCTTTTTTAAAATTATTTATTTATTTATTTTAGTTGGAGGCTAATTACAATATTGTAGTGGTTTCACCATACATTGACATGAATCAGACATGGGCATATATGTGTTCCCCATCCTGAATGCCCCTCCCACCTCCCTCCCCATCCCATCCCTCTGGGTCATCCCAGTGCACCAGCCCTGAGCACCCTATCTCATGCATCGAACCTGGACTGGCGATCTATTTCATATATGATAATATACATGTTCCAGTGCTTTTCTCTCAGATCACCCCACACTTGCCTTCTCCCACAGAGTCCAAAAGACTGTTCTACACATCTGTGTCTCTTTTGCTATCTTGCATAAAGGGTTATCATTACCATCTTTCTGAACTCCATATATATGTGTTAGTATACTGCATTGGTGTTTTTCTTTCTGACGTACTTCACTCTGTATAATAGGCCCCAGTTTCATCCACCTTTTAGAACTAATTCAAATGCATTATTTTTAATGGCTGAATAATATTCCATTGTGTATATATACCACAGCTTTCTTATCCATTCATCTGCTGATGGACATCTACGTTGCTGTCATGTCCTGGCTATTATAAACAGTGCTGCGATGAACATTGGTGTACACGAGTCTCTTTCAATTCTGATTTCCTCGGTGTGCGTGACCAGCAGTGGGATTGCTGGGTCATATGGCAATTCTATTTCCAGTTTTTAAAGGAATCTTCACATTGTTCTCCATAGTGGCTGTACTAGTTTGTATTCCTACCAACAGTGTAAGAGGGTTCCCTTTTCTCCACACCCTCTCCAGAATTTATTGCTTGTAGATTTTTGGATAGCAGCCATTCTGACTGGCATGAGATGCTACCTCATTGTGGTTTTGATTTGCATTTCTCTGAGAATGAGTGATGTTGAGCATCTTTTCATATGTTTGTTACCCATCTGTATGTCTTCTTTGGAGAAATGTCTGTTTAGATCTTTGGCCCATATTTTAATTAGGTCATTTATTTTTCTGGAATTGAGCTGCAGGAGTTGCTTGTATAATTTTGAGATTAATTCTTTGTCAGTTGCTTCATTTGCTAATATTTTCTCCGATTCTGAAGGCTGTCTTTTCATCTTGCTTATAGTTTCCTTTGTTGTTCAAAAGCTTTTAATTTTAATTAGGTCCCATTTGTTTATTTTTGCTTTTATTTCCAACACATTGGGAGGTGGGTCATAGAGGATTCTGCTTTGATTTATGTCTGAGTGTTTTGCCTATGTTTTCCTCTAGGAGTTTTATAGTGTCTGGTCTTACATTTAGATTTTTAATCCATTTTGAGTTTATTTTTGTGTATGGTGTTAGAAAGTGTTCCAGTTTCATTATTTTACAAGTGGTTGACCAGTTTTACCAGCACCACTTGTTAAAGAGATTGTCTTTTCTCCATTGTATATTCTTGCCTCCTTTATCAAAGATAAGATGTCCATAGGTGAGTGGATTTATCTCTGGGCTTTCTGTTTTGTTCCATTGATCTATACTTCTGTCTTTGTGCCAGTACCATACTGACTTGAAGACTGCAGCTTTGTAGTAGAGCCTGAAGTCAGGCAGGTTGATTCCTCCACTTCCATTCTTCTTCCTCAAGATTGCTTTGGCTATTGGAGGATTTTCGTATTTCCATACAAATTGTGAAATTATTTGATCTAGTTGTGTGAAAAATACCATTGGTCGTTTGATAGGGATTGCATTGAATCTATAGATTGCTTTGGGTAGTATACTCCTTTTCACTATATTGATTCTTTCAATCCATGAACATGGCATCTTTCTCCATCTATTTGTGTCCTCCTTGATTTCTTTCATCAGTGTTTTACATTTTCTAGATATAGGTCTTTTTTTTCTTTCAGTTCAGTTCAGTTTAGTTGCTCAGTCATGTCCAACTCTTTGTGACCCCATGAATCACAGCACGCCAGGCCTCCCTGTCCATAACCAACTCCCGGAGTTCACTGAGACTCATGTCCATTGAGTCAGTGATGCCATCCAGCCATCTCATCCTCTGCTGTCCCATTCTCCTCCTGCCCCCAATCCCTCCCAGCATCAGAGTCTTTTCCAATGAGTCAACTCTTCACATGAGGTGGCCAAAGTAAAGTTTCAGCTTTAGCATCATTCCTTCCAAAGAAATCCCAAGGCTGATCTTCTTCAGAATGGACTGGTTGGATCTCCTTGCAGTCCAAGGGACTCTCAAGAGTCTTCTCCAATACCACAGTTCAAAAGCATCAATTCTTCAGTGCTCAGCCTTCTTCACAGTCCAAATCTCACATCCATACATGACCACAGGAAAAACCATAGCCTT
>NW_011494837.1:1770072-1801623 GCF_000754665.1 Bison bison bison | reverse complement strand
TCCAGGGGACTCTCAAGAGTCTTCTCCAATACCACAGTTCAAAAGCATCAATTCTTCAGTGCTCAGCCTTCTTCACAGTCCAAATCTCACATCCATACATGACCACAGGAAAAACCATAGCCTTGACTAGATGAACCTTTGTTGGCAAAGTAATGTCTCTGCTTTTGAATATGCTATCTAGGTTGGTCCTAACTTTCCTTCCAAGGAGTAAGCGTCTTTTAATTTCATGGCTGCAATCACCATCTGCAGTGATTTTGGAGCCCAAAAAAATAAAGTCTGACACTGTTTCCTCTGTTTCCCCATCTATTTCCCATGAAGTGACGGGACCAGATGCCATGATCTTCATTTTCTGAATGTTGAGCTTTAAGCCAACTTTTTCACTCTCCACTTTCACTTTCATCAAGAGGCTTTTGAGTTCCTCTTCACTTTCTGCCATAAGGGTGGTGTCATTTGCATATCTGAGGTTATTGATATTTCTCCCGGCAATCTTGATTCCAGCTTGTGCTTCTTCCAGTCCAGCATTTCTCTGCATATAAGTTAAATAAGCAGGGTGACAATATACAGCCTTGACGTAATCCTTTTCCTATTTGAAACCAGTCTGTTGTTCCATGTCCAATTCTAACTGTTGCTTCCTGACCTGCATACAGCCTTCTCAACAGGCAGGTCAGGTGGTCTGGTATCCCCACCTCTTTCAGAATTTTCCACAGTTTATTGTGATCCACACAGTCAAAGGATTTGGCATAGTCAATAAAGCAGAAATAGATGTTTTTCTGCAACTCTCTCACTTTTTCCATGATCCAGCGGATGTTGGCAATTTGATCTCTGATTCTTCTGCCTTTTCTAAAACCAGCTTGAACATCTGGAAGTTCACGGTTCACATATTGCTGAAGCCTGGTTTGGAGAATTTTGAGCATTACTTTACTAGCATGTGAGAAGAGTGCAATCGTGAGGTATTTTGAGCATTCTTTGGCATTGGAATGAAAACTGAACTTTTCCAGTCCTCTGGCCACTGCTGAGTTTTCCAAATTTGCTGACATATTCATTGCAGCACTTTCACAGCATCATCTTTCAGGATTTGGAATAGCTCAACTGGAATTCCATCACCTCTACTAGCTTTTTTCGTAGTGATGCTTTCTAAGGCCCACTTGACTTCACATTCCAGGATGTCTGGCTCTAGGTCAGTGATCACACCATCATGACTATCTGGGTCGTGAAGATCTTTTTGTACAGTTCTTCTGTGTATTCTTGTCATCTCTTAATATCTTCTGCTTCTGTTAGGTCCATGCCATTTCTGTCCTTTGTCGAGCCCATCTTTGTTTCTTTAGGTAGATATATTCCTAAGTATTTTATTCTTTTTGTTGCAATGGTGAATAGGATTGTTTCCTTAATTTCTCTTTCTGTTTTCTCATTATTAGTGTATAGGAATACAAGGGATTTCTGTGTGTTAATTTTATATCCTGCTACTTTACTATATTCATTGATTAGCTCTAGTAATTCTCTGGTGCAGTCTTTAGGGTTTTCTACGTAGAGGATCATGTCATCTACAAACAGTGAGAGTTTTACTTCTTTTACAATTTGGATTCCTTTTATTTCTTTTTCTTCTCTCATTACTATGGCCAACACTTCTAAAACTATGTTGAATAGTAGTGGTGAGAGTGGGCACCCATGTCTTGTTCCTGACTTTAGGGGAAATGCTTTCAATTTTTCAGCATTGAGGATAATGATTGCTATGTGTTTGTCATATATAGCTTTTATTATGTTGAGGTATGTTCCTTCTCTGCCTGCTTTCTGGAGGGTTTTTGTCATAAATGGATGTTGAATTCTGTCAAAGGCTTTCTCTGCATCTATTAAGATAATCATATGGTTTTTATCTCTCAATTTGTTAATGTGGTGTATTACGTTGATTGTATTGCAGATATGGAAGAATCCTTGCATCCCTGGGATAAAGCCCACTTGGTCATAATGTATGATCTTTTTAATATGTTGTTGGATTCTGTTTGCTAGAATTTTGTTAAGGATTTGCATCTATGTTCATCAGTGATATTGGCCTGTAGTTTTCTTTTTCTGTGGCTTCTTTGTCTAGTTTTGGTATTAGGGTGATGGTGGCCTCATAGAATGAGTTTGGAAGTTTACCTTCCTCTGAAATTTTCTGGAAGAGTTTGAGTAGGATAGGTGTTAGCTCTTCTCTGAATTTTTGGTAGAATTCAGCTGTGAAGCTGTCTGGTCCTGAGTTTTTGTTTGCTGGAAGATTTCTGATTAGTTTCAATTTCCGTGCTTGTGATGTGTCTGTTAAGATTTTCTATTTCTTCCTGGTTTAGTTTTGGAAAGTTGTACTTTTCTAAGAATTTGTCCATTTCTTCCAAGTTGTCCATTTTATTGGCATACAGTTGCTGATAGTAGTCTCTTATGATCCTTTGTATATCTGTGTTGTCTGTTGTGATCTCCCCATTTTCATTTCTCATTTTGTTGATTTGATTCTTCTCCCTTTGTTTCTTGATGAGTCTGGCTAATGGTTTCTCAATTTTATTTATCTTCTCAAAGAATCAGCTTTTAGCTTTGATTTTTGCTATGGTCTCTTTTGTTTCTTTTGCATTTATTTCTGCCCTAATTTTAAAATTTCTTTCCTTCTGCTAACCCTGGGATTCTTCATTTGTTCCTTTCTAGTTGCTTTAGATGTACAGTTAGGTTATTTATTTGACTTTTTTGTTGTTTCTTGAGGTAAGCCTGTATTGCTATGAACCTTCCCCTTAGCACTGCTTTTACAGTATCCCATAGGTTTTGAGTTGTTGTGTTTTCATTTTCATTCGTTTCTATGAATATTTTGATTTCTTTTTTTATTTCTTCTATGATTTGTTGGTTATTCAGAAGTGTGTTGTTTAGCCTCCCATATGTTGGAATTTTTAATAGTTTTTTTTTTCTTGTAATTGAAATCTAATCTTACCGCATTGTAGTCAGAAAAGATGATTGGAATAATTTCAGTTTTTTTAAACCAAGGCTAGATTTATGGCCGAGGATGTGATCTATCCTGGAGAAGGTTCCATGTGCACTTGATAAAAAGGTGAAATTCATTGTTTTGGGGTGAAATGTCCTATAGATGTCAATTAGGTCTAGCTGGTCCATTGTGTCATTTAAAGTTTGTGTTTCCTTGTTAATTTTCTATTTAGTTGATCAATCCATAGGTGTGAGTGGGGTATTAATGTCTCCCACTATTATTGTGTTACTATTAATTTCCCCTTTCATACTTGTTAGCATTTGCCTTACATATTGTGGTGCTCCTATGTTGGGTGCATATATATTTATATATCTTCTTCTTGGATTGACCCTTTGATCATTATGTAGTGTCCTTCTTTGTCTCTTTTCATGGCCTTTATTTTAAAGTCTATTTTATCTGATATGAATATTGCTACCCCTGCGCTTTTTTTTTTTTTTTTTGGTCTCCATTTGCATGAAATATCTTTTCCAGCCCTTCATTTTCAGTCCGTATGTGTCCGTTGTTTTGAGGTGGGTCTCTTGTAGACAGCATATATAGGGGTCTTGATTAGTCTTTGTCTTTTGGTTGGGGCATTCAACCCATTTACATTTAAGGTAATTCTTGATAAGTATGGTCCCTTTGCCATTTACTTTGTTGTTTGGCGTTCGAGTTTATACACCCTTTCTGTGTTTCCTGTCTAGAGAAGATCCTTTAGCATTTGTTGAAGAGCTGGTTTGGTGATGTTGAATTCTCTCAGCTTTTCCTTGTCTGTAAAGTTTTTGAATTCTCCTTCATATCTGAATGAGATCCTTGCTGGGTGCAGTAATCTGGGTTGTAGGTTTTACTCTTTCATCACTTTAAGGATGTCCTGCCATTCCATTCTGGCCTGAAGAGTTTCTATTGAAAGATCAGCTGTTATTAACTTCCTGTTCTACCCTCTTTATGCCTATATAAACCTCCCACTTTTTATAACTCCTGAAGCTTCTTTCTACTTGCTAGATGGGATGTCGCCTGATTCATGAATATTTGAATAACGTCAATTAGATCTTCAAATTTACTCAGCTGCATTTTGCTTTTTAACAATAGAAAAACTAACATAAAAACTAATTTTTATACTTCATTCTTATATTGGAATTGTCTAGAATATGTTTATGTTCAGTTCAGTTCAGTTCAGTCGCTCAGTCATGTCTGACTCTTTGCGACCCCATGAATCTCAGCACGCCAGGCCTCCCTGTCCATCACTAACTCCTGGAGTTCACTGAGACTCACGTCCATCGAGTCAGTGATGCCATCCAGCCATCTCATCCTCTGTCGTCCCCTTCTCCTCCTGCCCCCAATCCCTCCCAGCTTCAGAGTCTTTTCCAATGAGTCAACTCTTCGCATGAGGTGGCCAAAGTACTGGAGTTTCAGCTTTAGCATCGTTCCTTCCAAAGAAATCCCAGGGCTGATCTCTTTCAGAATGGACTGGTTGGATCTCCTTATTTATGTTAGCAAACTAAAATATGCCTGAGACACTGATGTATAAAAGTAAACTTGTAGCTAGAAAATTGTCAGAAAAATCAGATCCTATTGTTCTCTTGAATAATTTTTAAGAAATTACTCTTTTTTAGTTGCTTTTATCTTCAAAAGAAATGCCTTTTTTCTGGAAACTTATCAGAATAGATTTAACATCTACAAAAATATATATTTCCCAAATCTACTTAATATGATCTTAAAGTAATTTATTCTTGTGACTGTACTTCAATATTGTAATTATCAGTTAAAGATTAAAAATTGGCTGAAGTTTAGAGAAAGAAAAAATATCAAACTTTTACATAAAACACTGATTTTCACATCTATTGTCATTTAGGTTAATTTATTTAAATTGATTTCTCCTACCTTAGTCATCATTCTCTGTGAAAAAAAAATTCAGAATTTTAAAATTTCCACAAATAGTTTGAAACTTGCATATTACATTTATAATCACAGATTTAAACTCTATTTACATTTTTAAATATTTCTGCTTGCACTGAAAGCATAGAAGCATATCTAATTTAACAAATTACATCATTCACACCAGAACTATATGGGAAACTATGACTCATTACAGTGCTTTTTAAGCCTCTAATCAAACTAGAAAATCTCATATCACTTTAGGCCTATCTACAAATAAATATCCAAATTATTGTAGTGGGGATCTACTTATGACATGAAAATATGAAGTGCTGTTGACTACTTTTCAGTGAAACTGGTAAAAAAATTAAAAAATACAACCACGTAAAGTCTCTTTCAATAGTCTTAAGAGTGATTGATACATGAAGAAATATCTGTTCAAGAAAATCTATAAAAATTTGATAAGAGTGGGAAGACTCTGTGTTATGTGTACCAAGGGCTCTCCCTCTTACCTTCCGTCCAACACAGTGAGGTAGAAACACCATTCCTGACCACTTCAGGCCAGAAGACAGGATTGGCTCTATTCCAGTCTTTCAGACTTTCTTCTGAGGAGCAGAATACCAGCATTCCTCAACCTGCCCCTATCTGTAACTGAAGCTTTACTTTGTGTGTGGCATGCTGAGCATACTGGGGCCCTAGTCACCTTTTCCTGGGTTCTATGCTTATTACTTGATGTGAGGGCAAACTGAGAGCAACCCCTAACTTCATTGCTAAACTTCTAGAGCAATGGTGTCTTTCAGAGAAGCTTACCGTTGTCCCCATCCCCAAATATATGTGAACTCTGGCTCACATATATTGCCTAGGGGAAAAAACAGACCATATAATACAAAAGGTCCCAATCTCTTCAGGAAGGAACTGACTTCATTTGTAACACAGTGAAGAAGTTCCAGTCTAAAGGCACTTAGTAACAGCAGGAGGGGCCCCCATGGAGTCAGAACAAAAGTCAAACATGGGTCTAAGAAACCAACCTTCAAAGAAGCCAAAATCTGACTAAACTGGTATATAGAGCAATGTGGAAAATTCTTAAAGAGATGGGAATACCAGCCCACCTGACCTGCTCCTGAGAAATCTGTATTCAGGTCAGGAAGCAACAGTTAGAACTGGACATGGAATAACAGACTAGTTCCAAATGTGGAAAGGGGTATGTCAAGGCTGTATATTGTCACCCTGCTTATTTAACTTATATGCAGAGTACATCATGAGAAACACTGGGCTTTGAAGCACAAGCTGGAATCAAGATTGCCAGGAGAAACATCAATAACCTTAGATACACAGATGATACCACCCTTATGGCAGAAAGTGAAGAAGACCTAAATAGCCTGATGAAAGTGAAAGAGGAGAGTGAAAAAGTTGGTTTAAAACTCAACATTCAGAAAACTAAGATCACGGCCACTGGTCCCATCACTTCATGGCAAATACATGGGGAAACAATGGAAAGAGTCACAGACTTTATTTTTTTCTTGGGGAAGGGGATACTCCAAAATCACTGCATATGGTGACTGCAGCCATGATATTAAAAGATGCTTGCTCCTTGGAAGAAAAGTTATGACCAACCTAGACAGCATATAAAAAAGCAGAGACATTACTTTGCCAACAAAGGTCCATCTAGTCAAAGCTATGGTTTTTCCAGTAGTCATGTATGGATATGAGAGTTGGACTATAAAGAAAGCTGAGCACCAAAGAATTGATGTTTTTGAACTGTGGTGTTGGAGACTACTCTTGAGAGTCCCTTGGACTGCAAGGAGATCTAGCCAGTCCATCCTAAAGGAAATCAGTCCTGAGTGTTCATTGGAACGACTGATACTGAGGCAGAAGCTCAATTCTTTGTTCACCTGATGCAAAGAACTGACTCCTTTGAAAAGACCCTGATGCTGGGAAAGATTGAAGGCAGGAGGAAAAGGAGACAACAGAGGATGAGATGGTTGGATGGTATCACCGACTCAATGGACATGAGTTCGAGTAAACTCCGGGAGTTGGTGATGGACAGGAAGCCTGGTGTGCTGCAGTCCATGGGGTCGCAGAGTCGGACACAAGTGAACTGAACTGAACTGAAGAACTATGTATGCCCCAGGCCACTTGAAAATAATACAGAAACAGCTGGCAATCAGTAGTTTAAAGGGCTTCCTTGGTGGCTCAGTGGTAAAGAATCTGTTTGCAGTGCAGGAGCCACAGGAAATATGGGTTAGATCCCTGAATCTGGAAGATCCCCTGGGAGAGGAAATGGCAACCCACTCTAGTATTCTTGCCTGGACAATCCTATGGACAGAGGAGCCTTGTGGGCCACAGCCCATAGGGTCACAAAGCATGGGACACAACTGAAGCTCCTTAGCATGTATACAGTACAGCTTAATACCTGAATGTGGCCAGAGAGAGTTCTATCAATGCCAGCTCCATCTCAGGATAACCGTTGGCATCCCCAAATGTGCAGCTTCCTGAGGAACTACCTTAGGGCTGAATAGTGTGTGTGGATATGGATGTGGAGGATTGGGTGTGTGGGGTAGTTGAATTGATGTCACTAAATTAATTCAGTTAACAACTAACAAATAAGTAAGCAAATAAAAATAATAACCCCAGAGCAGAATGGTTAGTACTCAGAGTTGCTACAATACGTTAACTAAAATGCCCAGTTACCAACAACGAAAAAAATATATAAGACGTGCAAAACATGACCAATCACTGAAAAAAGAGCAGCCAATTGTAAGATACATCCCATGTAAGATTGGGCAGAAAAAGTTAGAGTAATCAATAAAATATGTTCACAGAACTGAAGGAAACCATGATTAATGAAATAAAGATGGCACAGTGGTAAAGAATCTGCTTGCCAATGCAGGAGACACAAGAGACACAGATTCAATCTCTGGGTCAGGAAACTTCCCTGGAGAAGGAAATGGCAAACCGCTTCAGTATTCTTGCCTATAAAATTCCATTGACAGAGGAGCCTGGCAAGCTACAGTACATGGGGTCTGCAGAGAGTCAGACACTACTGAGTCAATCAGCATGCATGCTGATAAAAATGTATCAAACAGACAATATCAATAAAAAGATAAGAATTATAAAAAGGAACGAAATGTAAATTATGATGTTGAAAAATAACAACAGAAATAAAATATTCACTAGAGAGGTGAAATAGTAAATATGAACTGTCTAAAGAAGGGACAAATGCACTTTAAGATAGATTGATAGAAATCATACAAGTCAAGGAAAAAAGGGAAGTCTCAGAAAAATGGGGCACCAATAAAAACACCAAGATACAGGTAATGGGACCATCAGAAGGAAGAGAGAGAGCTTGATGGGGGAGGGGGAGGGGAGCACCTCAAAGAAATAACAGCTACAAAACTTTCCAAATTTAGTGAGAAGCGGTAGTCTGCACATCTAGGAAGCTCAAGCTCAACAACAAACTTCACAGAGAGTAAACACAAAGAGACCTGCAAAGAGATTTCATAGCAAAAGTGCTTAAAGTCAAAGACAAATAGAAAATCTTTAAAAGTTTATAGAATATTTTTTTAAATTTTATTTTATTTTTAAACTTTACATAATTGTATTAGTTTTGCCAAATATCAAAATGAATCCGCCACAGGTATACATGTGTTCCCCATCCTGAACCCTCCTCCCTTCTCCCTCCCCATACCATCCCTCTGGGTCATCCCAGTGCACTAGCCCCAAGCATCCAGTATCGTGCATCGAACCTGGACAGGCATCTCATTTCATACATGATATTTTACATGTTTCAATGCCATTCTCCCAAATCATCCCTCCCTCTCCCTCTCCCTCTCCCACAGAGTCCATAAGACTGTTCTATATATCAGTGTCTCTTTTGCTGTCTCGTACACAGGGTTATTGTTACCATCTTTCTAAATTCCATATATATGCGTTAGTATACTGTATTGGCGTTTTTCCTTCTGGCTTACTTCACTCTGTATAATAGGCTCCAGTTTCATCCACCTCATTAGAACTGATTCAAATGTATTCTTTTTTAATGGCTGAGTAATACTCCATTGTGTAAATGTACCATAGCTTTAATATTTCTTCACAAAACTTTTTGCCTTTAAGAGATCATAAGGCTGGAGTCAAAATTCGAAATTCATGCCTAGATTTGCTACTTACTATTAAGATGAGCTTTAGCAATTACTCAGCATTTATGAGCCCCAATTTTCTCATTTACAAAATAGTTGATATTTTAAACAAACATAGAATCTTTCTCAGATTCAATGAGGTAATATACGTGAAAGCCTTTTGAAAAGAAAAAATGTCCTAAACAAATATAAAACACTTTCTTTCTTTTGATTTTAAGATAAATGGTTTGGGATTTTTTTAATATAAATTTATTTATTTTAATTGGGATTTTAAACAGCATCTAGATTATTCCAATTCACCCTTTGGAATTGCTTCACTATATAAAATGAATGTAATCTAGATAACAACTGGCAGAAATGAAGGAGGCCATTTTCTGTACTGTAAAAACTATTATTCTTTTTAAAAGACACAATTTGTACATCACTACAGGCAAAGAAAATACATTAGTGATAGCTAAACAAGCACTAAATCAATAAGCTGTAAATCACACACGAGTACATGAGTATTTTAACATTACTAATGGAATTATAAAATATTCCAGGGGCTTCTAAAAAGCCATGCTTGTATTCAGGTTCACCAATTTCCTTAGAAGAGTAGCATATCTCTATTTCTTCTTTAATATAAAGCTAGCAAGAAAAATTAACAGTTTTGAATAAATTAAATTCATATTGATAATACTTTGATATTGAAAATTGGAGTCACTCAGTCATGTACGACTCTTTGCGACCCCATAGACTGTAGCCTACCAGGCTCCTCTGTCCATGGGATTTTCCAGGCAATAGTACTGGAGTGGATTGCCATTTCCTTCTCCAGGGTATCTTCCCAACCCAGGGCTCGAACCCAGGTCTCCCGCATTGTAGACAGACGCTTTACCATCTGAGCCACCAGGGAAGTCCTACTTTGATATTAGCTTAATATTATTTGTGTAATAAAATAATGATTTTCTAAGATCTGTATTTTATATATATATATATATATATATGGAAATTTGCAACAGGAGTGACATATATGAAAAGACATTGATTCATGCAAATGAATTAGGTTATGGTTTCTCAGAAATTGGTGGAAATTATGATTCTGCTTCAGCAAAGAAGCCAAATGCTTACAGAGATGATTTTAAGTTTAATGACACAAAGATAGTTTTAATTCTAATAGTTCCTGAGACAATATACCAGATAATAATGCTTGTGAGTAAAAGTAGCAGGAGTTTAAACCAGGTTGGGGGCAAGAAAATTTTTCCTCACATAAAAAGAAATTTCAGTGTAGTCTGTTCCAAACATTCAAGCAGCCTCTTTATACATCAAGGGTCTATGTTTATCTCTTTCTAGTCTCCAATATTCTTATTCCATTGTTGCACATAACATCAGATCCTACTATGATGAATGCTGAATATATTCAGAAGCAGGAATGGGGTTGTTCAATTCAGTTCACTTCAGCCACTCTGTCATGTCTGGCTCTTTGCAACCCCATGGACTGCAGCATGCCAGGCCTCCCTGTCCATCACCAACTCCCGGAGTTTACTCAAACTCATAGCCATTGTGTCGGTGATGCCATCCAGCCATCTCATCCTCTGTCATCCCCTTCTCCTCCCGCATTCAATTTTATCCAGCATCAGGCACTTTTCAAAGGAGACAGTTCTTTGCATCAGGTGGCCAAAGTATTAGAACTTCAGATTCAGCATTAGTCGTTCCAATGAATATTCAGGGCTGATTTCCATTAGAATAGACTGGTTGGATCTCTTTGCTGTCCAAGGGACTCTCAAGAGTCTTCTCTAACACCACAGTCCAAAAGCATCAATTATTTGGCGCTCAGCTTTCTTTATAGTCCAACTCTCACATCCACACATGACTACTGGAAAAACCATAGCTTTGACTAGAGGGACCTTTGTTAGTAAAGTAATGTCTTTGCTTTTTAATATGCTGTCTAGGTTGGTCATAACTTTCCTTCCAAGGAGCAAGCATCTTTTAATTTCATGGCTGCAGTCACCATATGCAGTGATTTTGGAGACCCCCCCCCAAAAAAAAAATAAAGTCTGTGACTCTTTCCATTGTTTCCCCATGTATTTGCCATGAAGTGATGGGACCAGTGGCCGTGATCTTAGTTTTCTGAATGTTGATCTTTAAGCCAACTTTTTCACTCTTCTTTTGCACTTTCATCAAGAGGCTCTTTAGTTCTTCACTTTCTTCCATAAGGGTGGTGTCATATGCATATCTGAGGTTATTGATATTTCATATTGATATGGATATTGATTCCAGCTTGTGTTTCATCCAGTCCAGCATTTCTCAAGATGTATTTTGCATATGAGTTAAACAAGCAGGGTTACAATATATAGCCTTGATGTACTCCTTTCCTGATTTGGAACCAGTTTGTTGTTCCATGTCCAGTTCGGTTGATTCTTGACCTGCATACAGATTTCTCAGACAGGTCAGGTTGTCTGGTATTACCATCTCTTTCAGAATTTTCCAGTTTGTTGTGATCCACACAGTCACAGCCTTTGGCATGGTCAATAAAGCAAAAATAGATGTTTTTCTAGAACTCTCTTGTTTTTTCGATGATCCAGCGGATGTTGGCAATTTGATCTCTGGTTCCTCTGCCTTTTCTAAATCCAGCTTGAACATCTGGAAGTTCATGGATCACATATGGTTGAAGTTGGAGAATTTTGAGCATTACTTTGCTAGCATGTGAGATAAGTGTAATTGTGCAGTACTTTGAGCATTCTTTGGCATTACCTTTCTTTGGGATCAGAACAAAAACTGACCTTTTCTTGACCTGTGGCCACTGTTGAGTTCTCCAAATTTGCTGGCATATTGGGTGCAGCACTTTCACAGCATCATCTGTGAGGATATGAAATAGCTCAACTGGAATTCCATCACCTCCACTCGCTTCGTTCATAGTGATGCTTCCTAAGACCCACTTGAGTTCACATTCCAGGATGTCTGGCTCTAGGTGACTGATCACACCATCATGAAAATCTGGGTCATGAAGATCTTTTGTGTATAGTTATTCTGTGTATACTTGTTACCTCTTCCTAATATCTTCTGCTCTGTTAAGTCCATACCATTTATTGAGCCCATCTTTGTATGAAATATTTCCTTGGTATCTCTAATTTTCTTGAAGAGAGCTCTAGTCTTCACCATTCTATTGTTCTCCTCTATTTCTTTGTACATATCACCAAGGAAGGCTTTCTTATCTCTCCTTGCTATTCTTTGGAACTCTGCATTCAAATGGGTATATCTTTCCTTTTCTCCTTTGCCTTTAGCTTCTCTTCTTTTCTCAGCTATTTGTAAGGCCTCCTCAGACAGTCATTTAGCTTTTTTGCATTTCTTTTTCTTGGGGATGGTCTTGATCCTTGACTCCTGTATAATGTCACAAACCTCTATGCATAGTTTTTCAGGCACTCTGCCTATCAGATCTAATCCCTTGAATCTATTTCTAAATTCCAATGTATAATCATAAGGAATTTGACTTAGGTCATACCTGAATGGTCTGGTGGCTTTTCCTACTTTCTTCAATTTAACTCTGAATTGAAGAATGGAGTTGGGTTAGAAATAAACATTACTTTTCTCTCATTCATCAATGAGCATTAGAAAAATATCCGTTTGATTTTCCCTTATGCATCTAATCTGTCAGAACTGGAACCATGGCCAACCTCTGTGCACTTCAGCAGAGAATATATTTAGTCATATGTTTTCACCTTAATGTTTGAAGATTAGCAATTGAGAATAGCCTGGGAATAGCTAGCTCTTGGATTATCTAACCAACAATGTCAGCAAAAGTACTGTGAAAGAAAAAACTATTGGGTAATTTAAAATATAATAATATTACATACATATAATTTTATTATACACAACACTAATAATTTATTACATAATTTGGGTATATAGAGAAATATATGATTCATTCATGAGGAATAAGTTTTGAAAATTTCAGTGAATGAAATAAACGTTGTGTATTTTTTAATCTACACTAATTTATATATGAAACTCCCTTCTAACTTATGATTTTTTTCCAGTAATACTAAATAATTGTGTTGCCACAAAAAAAGTAATGTCTGAACTTGGGGCTTATGTACAAAAAATATGTGACAAATTCTTTACTATTGTAGAATTGTTTCCAAACAAAACATTTCAACCATTGTTCTTAACCAAAAAGTTTCTGCCACCAATACAAAGACTATATAGTAATTTTTGGTCTGTTCACAAATGCCCAGTTCTCTTATTCCAAGACTTTTTGCACTTTTCCACTTTTGAGTGCAAGCATAACCTGTGATATTTTTGACCGTGTGACTTGTAGTATAAGAATTCTTTCCAGGCCCAGTGAAATATAGCTTGTTCATGTTAGTTTCTGCCAATAGAAAGTGAGTGGAAATGACAAATTTAATACTAATCAGAAGTTGTAAGAGTCATCACACAATTTACCCTATTTCTTTTTTCATTTCTCTACATAAATACATGAAATACAAATTAGTTTATGTAAAAATCAGCAGACAATTTTTGGATTTGCTTTTTAAATATTAAATAAAAAGCTGCTTAAAACTGTATCAGAGTGTTATAGATGGTCAGTAATTATCACCTTACCACTCTGCACCCTATGGGGTGGCATTCCTATCAAGTTGAACTCTAGGGAAATATATATAGATATTTTGTACAGATGGGATATTAAAGGTGAGTGGCCAATAGGAACACAAAGCCATCCACCCCAGCTCCCTTCCTCAGGGGTGTTTGGTCAAGGTGGGCCAAAACTCTCTAAGTCTGTGGGAGAGAGAGGTGAAGAAAAGTCATTTAATAATACTGAAGTGTTAGATAGTAATTGTGAAACAGTCAGTCTTATGAAGTATTTCATCTGCCCATCCTCATGCAAGGGAATAAGTTTGCTCCAGCTGTCCTTACTATGGCTCTGATAGAGGCAGAGAACAAGTTGAGTAATTCTAGGAAACAGTATATAAAATTACACTCAGAAGCATCATGATCCTAACTGAGGCATTGCCAGAAATCATAGGAATAAAGATGCTTTGCAAATATTACTTTGTATTAACGGAATTCCCTGGTGGCCCAGTGGTTAAGGATCTGCCTGCCAATGTGGAAGATGAGTTTGATCCCTAGTCTGAGAAGATTCCACATGCCACAGGAAAACTAAGCCCATGAACCACAACTGCTAAAGTCCACATGCTCCAGAGACCATGATCCCCAGCAAGATAAGCTACCACAATGAAAAGCCCATTTACCACAACTAGAGAGTAGCCCCTATTTGCTACAACTAAAGAAAGCACACAACAATGTGTGCAAGAAAGACCCAGTACAGCCACAACTAACTAACTAAAAATTCAATATTACTTTGTATTCTTTTTTTTAAATTTTATTTTATTTAACTTTACAATATTGTATTGGTTTTGCAAACATGCAGGTTTATTAAGAAACAGGGCCTGTATCGGATGATCTCCTAAATAATCAAATTTTTGAACACTATGGATTTACTGAAGTCTGTACCTTTAAATAATTTCCCACTGTCAATGCTCATTTCTATATAACTTTAAAATATGTGGAATGATGAGATTCTAAATTATTATGAAGATATTACTTTATTCTTTGAAATAAATTTATATACCCCTTGGTAAATTATATTTACTTATTACTTAGGCAATTGCATTAATTCATTTACTAATACTAATAAATATTAAGATTAAACTATATATATATTTATTTTATTTTTAAAAATAACTGTAAACACTTAAAAATAAGCCTAAACATTTATAAAAAGTGAAAGGAAGAAGGAAAAGAGCAAACAAAAGATCTAAAGCAAGAGTAACAGTAAAACCTTCTTTATAAAAATTTCTGATACATTGATCAGATGTATATATTAGTAGTACGCACACATGAACTACATATATTTTACACAGGTATGCTATGTAAAATCTTGACTAAGTTTTATAACAAATATAATTAAATATATAGCACGTATAGTTTTATAAAGGTTGAATAAAAATGATCTACCTAGATTCAGTTCAGTTCCATTCAGTCTCTCAGTTGTGTCCGACTCTTTGTGACCCCTTAAATTGCAGCATGCCAGGACTCCTTGTCCATCACCAGCACCTGAAGTTCACTCAAACACACGTCCATTGAGTCAGTGATGCCATCCAAGCATCTCATCCTCTATCATCCCCTTCTCCTCCTGCCCCCAATTCCTCCCAGCTTCAGAGTCTTTTCCAGTGAGTCAACTCTTTGCATGAGGTGGCCAAAGTACTGGAGTTTCAGCTTCAGCATCATTCCTTCCAAAGAACACCCAGGACTGATCTCCTTTAGAATGGACTGGTTGGATCTCCTTGCAGTCCAAGGGACTCTCAAGAGTCTTCTCCAACACCACAGTTCAAAAGCATCAATTCTTCAGTGCTCAGCTTTCTTCACTGTCCAACTCGCACATCCACACATGACTACTGGAAAAACATAGCCTTGACTAGACAGACATTTGTTGGCAAAGTAATGTCTCTGCTTTTGAATATGCTATCTAGGTTGGTCATAACTTTCCTTCCAAGGAGTCTTTTAATTTCATGGCTACAATCACCATCTGCAGTGAATTTGGAGCCCAAAAAAATTAAGTCTGATACTGTTTCCACTCTTTCCCCATCTATTTCCCATGAAGTGATGGGACCAGTTGCCATGATCTTCGGTATCTGAATGTTGGGCTTTAAGCCAACTTTTTCACTCTCCTATTTCACTTTCATCAAGAGGCTTTTTAGTTCCTCTTCACTTTCTGCCATAAGGGTGGTGTCATCTGCATATCTGAGGTTATTGATATTTCTCCCGGCAATCTTGATTCCAGCTTGTGCTTCTTCCAGCCCAGCGTTTCTCATGATGTACTCTGCATATAAGTTAAATAAGCAGGGTGACAATATACAGTCTTGACATACTCTTTTTCTTATTTGGAACCAGTTTGTTGTTTCGTGTCTAGTTCTAACTGTTGCTTCCTGACCTGCATACAAATTTCTCAAGAGGCAGGTCAGGTGGTCTGGTATTCCCATCTCTTTCAGAATTTTCCACAGTTTATTGTGATCTTCACAGTCAAAGGCTTTGTCATAGTCAATAAAGCAGAAGTCGATGTTTTTCTGGAACTCTCTTGCTTTTTCCATGATCCAGAGGATGTTGGCAATTTGATCTCTGGTTTCTCTGCCTTTTCTTAAACCAGGTGAATATCTGGAAGTTCACGAGTCACATACTGCTGAAAGCTGGCTTGGAGAATTTTGAGCATTACTTTACTAGTGTGTGAGATGAGTGCAATTGTGTGGCAGTTTGAGCAGTTTTTGGCCTTGCCTTTCTTTGGGATTAGAATGAAAACTGACCTTTTCCAGTCCAGTGGCCACTGCTGAGTTTTCCAAATTTGCTGGCATATTGAGTGCAGCACTTTCACAGCATCATCTTTTAGGATTTGAAATAGCTCCACTGGAATTCCATCACCTCCACTAGCTTTGTTCATAGTGATGCTTTCTAAGGCCCACTTGATTTCACATTCCAGGATGTCTAGCTCTAGGTGAGTGATCACACTATTGTGATTATCTTGGTCATGAAGATTTTTTTTGTACAGTTTCTGTGTATTCTTGCCACCTCTTCTTAATATCTTCTGCTTCTGTTAGGTCCATAGCATTTCTGTCCTTTATTGAGCCCATCTTTGCGTGAAGTGTTTCCTTGGTATCTCTAATTTTCTTGAAATGATCTCTAGTCTTTCCCATTCTGTTGTTTTCCTCTATTTCTTTGCATTGATCCCTGAGGAAGGCTTTCTTATTTCTCCTTGCTATTCTTTGAAACTCTGCATTCAGATGCTTATATCTTTCCTTTTATCCTTTGCTTTTCACTTCTCTTGTTTTCACAGCTATTTGTAAGGCCTCCCCAGATGTGCATTTTGCTACCCAGATTAGGAAGTATTATTATAAAAAATCTTATGCATCAGGAAGAAATAGCCAGTGTTAATTATTCTATTACAAGAGCATTTTCTTCTCTCAAGCTGTTCAGTCATAATAAATTTGAAGTAAGTTATGTATAAAACTACATAGTTTCTTTCAAGCAATATCTTTCATTTCATAGAAAAGCACTGTCTGAGAGGTTCAGTAAAACCTTAAGATACTGGTCAATGTAATAGTATATCAACATATGCATCTCTTTTCCTCTTATTTACATTAGAATGTACAACATCTTGGATTCAGTTCTCACTGAATTAGAAAATTTTGCCCATGGAAGCAAGATGATGATCATAAAAGTAACTACTATAGCAAATGTCCAACCTCAGAATTGCATATAATGACATTTTTCTGGTTTGTATCAAACCTTTATTAGCCTTAGGAAATAGAATTTTTAATAGCTTTGATGAGTTGCAAATTTTATTCAGCATTTTATTCTGAAAAATTCTTTGTTCCACATTTATTCTAAAATTTATCTAGGGAACAATATGCTGAAGATTATAATATATGGGTTTTTTGAAGAGAGAATGATCATAACAGATCTCATTTGTAACAAAGAAAATAACATATGAAAGTATGACTAAATCAATAACTAACTGTAATATATTCATCTTATAATGAGTAAGTATAATACTTTACAATAGTAACTAGCCATCTGTGCACCTCTATAAATTAGTTTGAATCATAAATCTAGTAACTTTGTGATTCATATTGATTTTACTTACTGATAGATTTGTAGCCTGACTGTAATGTATTTAGTCATAGTCACTGATTCAATATTCAAGTAAAAGAGCTTATATAATGCAAATATTATTTTATTACTTAAAACTTGAAAACAGAAAGTGTGGGGCCTTATTTTAGAAAAAGTTATATAACAGAAAGAAGTAAAATAATAAACACATTTAAAATATCTCATATACTCCTTAATACTCATAGTGCTAATAAGAATTCCTGCAAGCTTGGCTATTTTTAAATTACTTTTGAGTGTAGAGCTTACACATGAAAAGTTAAAAAATCAATATATGTTTTTATATAGTATACTATTACAAGTAATTTGTTTTTTTTTTTTTTTTTTTCTTTTCCCCCCATGAATCTAACTAGTACTCATTTAGTTCTAGGGCCAGTTGATTATTTCAGTGATAAATGTAACTGCACCACATATCTAAATTTTATTCCTATCTCTGGTAACCTAGATATAACCATTTTTCCAAAGGAAACCAATGTAGATGCAGTTTTTTATTTTATTTTAACACACATGGACTAGAATGTCTAAGTATTATTTAGACTTTCCCCTGATTTTGATTATTTTCTAACTTTATTTTGGAGATTAAATAAAAATTAAAGATTAGTAATAAGAATTGAAATTGATATTAAGTAATGAAGATAGAGATATAGTTTTAGCATAAGCTCCAACTATTATCTCTTTTCTGTGTTTAACATGTCTTATGTCCAGTATCTTAATCATATATGAGCAGCTTCCACAATACAAACCTCTCATTGCAGTTGTACAATATGTCTTCTTAGAGATTGGTTTATGAGTTTGAAAATAAGTCTATAGTAACTATATATTCTTAAGAGTCTTAATAATACAATCAGTTTGGGTCTTATAGGAGAAAAAAATTGTTCCTCTCTGTTTTCCCTATTAGGAGAAGGCAATGGCAGCCCACTCCAGTACTCTTGCCTGGAAGATCCCATGGATGGAGAAGCCTGGAAGGCTGCAGTCCATGGGGTTGCTGGGAATCGGACATGACTGAATGACTTCCCTTTCACTTTTCACTTTCATGCATTGGAGAAGGAAATGGCAACCCATTCCAGTGTTCTTGCCTGTAGAATCCCAGGGACAGGGGAGCCTGGTGGGCTGCCGTCTCTGGGGTCACACAGAGTCGGACACGACTTATCCACATTGATTTTTATAACTCATAGTTAAGACTAGAGATCTTATCCATTTAAGAGTTCAGTTCAGTTGCTCAGTCATGTCTGACTCTTTGTGACCCTATAGACTGCAGCACGCCAGGGTTCCCTGTGAATCAATAACTCCCGGAGCTTGCTCAAACTCATGTTCATCAAATCAGTGATGCCGTCCAACCATCTCATCCTCTGGTATCCCCTTTGCCTCCCACCTTCAATATTACCCAGTAACAGGGTCTTTTCCAATGAGTCAGTTCTTCACATCAGGTGGCCAAAGTATTGGAACTTCAGCTTCAACATCAGTCGTTCCAGTGAATATTCAGGACTGATTTTCTTTATGATTGGCTGGCTGGATCTCCTTGTAGTCCAAGGGACTCTCAAGAGTCTTCTCCCATGGCCCAGTTCAAAAGCATCAATTCTTCAGTGCTCAGTTTTCTTTATTGTCCAACTCTCACAACCACACAGGACTACTGGGAAAACCATAGCTTTGACTAGATGGACTTTTGTCAACCAAGTACTTTCTCTGCTTTTTAATATGCTGTTTAGTTTGGTCATAGCTTTTCTTCCAAAGAACAAGCGTCTTTTAATTTCATGGCTGCAGTCCCCATCTGCAGTGATTTTGGAGCCAAGCAAAATAAAGTCTGTCACTGTTTCTATTGTTTCCCCATCTATTTGCCATGAAGTGAATGGAGTAAAATTTATGTAATCTTTCAACAGCTTTTGTTTGGTATATACCACAGGCCCAGTGACAAAGGGAATATCTATCCCGTAACCTAAAGGGTTTCCTGAAAACTCAGTGGAGGAGTCAGATATGTGGATAAAAACAGTCTTTCTGCACTTTAATGATTTAATAAGCCATCTGAAAAAAAAAAAAAAAAGAACATATAAAGTATTATGGCAGCAAAAAAAGGGGGATGGGATTTAATCTGCCTGTTTGAAAATGGAAAAGCTTCTGAGATTATAATATTTAACTGTATGTTGAATAATAATTAGCTTTTTACCATATTGTAAAGGTAGTGATGGGTGATTATTGAGACAGAAGTACAGAGTTATAAAGAAATTATTAGTCATTAAGTCACATCCAACTCTCTGTGGCCCTATGGACTGTAGCCCACCAGGCTCCTTTGTCCATGGGATTCTCCATACAAGAATACTTGGGTTGCCATTCCCTTGTCCAGGGGATCTTCCCAACCTAGTGATTGAACCCAGGTCACCCGCATTGCAGATGGATTCTTTACCATCTGAGTCATAGGAAAGCTCACAGAGGTATACAAATGAATAGCTTTTTTCTTGTCCAATTATTCACTCTTCCTTTATCCAAACACTCGCTGAGTCATCTTGGTCAGTAGATACTTCTCCAATCCTTGGCTCTGGTCTTGACCATTTGACTTGTTTTGACTAATCACAAGTGGGATGAAACAATAGTGCTTATGCTAAAAGGCATCATATATTTTTAATCACTCTCATAGGCTGTCCATGACAGAATAAACTGGTTGAAAGAAGAAGGAGGCAGAGAAAACCTAGACCTCAGAAACTACAGCCTGAAGAAGAGGCTAAGTCAACTCACACATTTATATGTGAGAAATAAATGTTTATAGTTGTAAGTTACTAAAGTTTGAGGTTTTATTTTATGCAACAAAGCCATATTATTATAGCACAAATAAATATCAGGAAAAACCTCAGGAAAATTTGTAATGCTGAGTTTTATATGTAAGGAGATCATATATAGAAGATAAACTCACAGTCACACAAAAACCAAATCAAAAAGCCTTCAAATGGCCATCCTAAGGTGGTTCAGTCTCATTTGTAAAGGTAATGGGACATAATAGAAAACTTTTCAAGCACTGTAGTTAAATCTAACCATAAATATTACACTGAAAGAAGAGCACTGGATAAAGTAAAGGGACAAAATAGTGGATAAGACTAGGGACAAAGATTAGGGATTATGCTGTTGAAAGTACTTAGTAAGAGAGTTTGAAATGATGAAGTATGACAATGTAGAAGACAGGTTTAAAGAAATGAAGAGATTTCACAGAACAAAGTGAATGAATGGACGCAATGGTATGATGAAACAGTGATCTCTGGAATTTGGTTGCTGTAGTTTTGGTTCTTGCTTAGATATAATCTGTGTTTTTGATGCTCCTTTAGAGTGATCTGGGGTTGAAATAAAGAGGCAGGTGCCACACCTCTCAATAAATTGAAATGATTTGAAAATTAGTAGCTATTAGAATACATAAAGATAACAGTATAATGAGAAAATTTGATCCTTAATTGGAGGGTTTTTTTTTTTAATTAAAGAGGAATAAAACTGACTGCAAAGTGTTGTAAAGGGTCAGAAGAATCTTTTTAAATATATGTTCTGCAAGATATGGGGATATAAGGCAGAATCTTCCATTTCTAGAGGGTAGTGATAACTTAAAATAGGATAAATATCTGAAGAGTATAAATAATCTAGAAAAGATTAAGTGTGTTGAGATATTTATTGACATTTGATAAGATATATGTTGAATGTATAACTGAGAGAATTAAACACTAACTCAAAAGATGGATGACAGTCTAGCAGAAGTTCTCAACAAGGTTGATTCAGCCATCCATGAGATATATGACAATGGCTAGAGGCACTTTTTGGAGAAGGAAATGGCAACCCACTCCAGTGTTCTTGCCTGGAGAATCCCAGGGACGGTAGATCCTGGTGGGCTGCCGTCTATGGGGTCACACAGAGTTGGACACGACTGAAGTAACTTAGCAGCAGAGGCACTTTAAGTTTTCAAAGCTGGGGGCAAAATATACAAGGATATGTTATTGCCATCTGGTGAATAGAGGCTAGGGATCCTGACAAATATCCTATAATGTACAGGGTATTCTCCCACAACAAAAAATCACCTGGCCCAAAATATCAATACTGTTGAAGTTGAGAAAACCTTGTCTGGGAATAGTGTGGGGATGTGGAAAAAATTTAACAGAGGAAGAAGAGAACTGAGAGAGTGAAACAAAGAGAGAATGGGATTAAAAGTATCAAAAGAACTGTTGTTTTCAGCCCTTGCTCACCTTAACTTAATTCTAATTTATATGGCTTTCTAAAGCACATGAGAAAACCTTATGTGTTGTAACTATTTAAAAAGTTTTTAAAAATAATGTTTTCACCCTAAGAAAAGGGAACCATCATACACTGTTGGTAGGAACACAAATCGCTGCAGTCACTATGGAGAAGACTATGGAGGTTCTTCAAAAACTAAAAATAGAGTTGCCATGTTGTTGCTGTTCAGCCATCAAGTTGTGTCTGATTCTTTGCAACCTCGTGTACTGCAGTATATGAGGCTTCCCGGTCCTTCAATATCTCCAGGAGTTTGTTCAAACTCATGTCTATTGAGTTGATGATGCCATCTAACCATCTCATCCTCTGTCAAACCCTTCTACTTCTGCTCTTAATCTTGCCCAGCATCAGTCTTTTCCAAGAAGTTGACACTTCATATCAGGTGGCCAATGTACCAGAGCTTCAGCTTCAGTATCGGTCCTTCCAAAGAATATTCAGGGTTGATTTTCTTTAAGATTGACTGGTTTGATCTCTGCTGTCCAAGGGACTCTCAAGAGTCTTCTCCAACACCACAGTTCAAAAGCACCAATTCTTTGGCACTCAGTCTTCTTCATGGTCCACTTCTTATATCCTTACATGACTACTGAAAAAACCGTGAAGTGAAAGTTGATCAGTCCTGTCTGACTTTTTGTGACTCCATGTACTGCAGACTGCCAAGCTCATCCTTCCATTGAATTCTTCAGGCAAGAATAGTAGAATGGGTTGCCATTTGCTTCTCCAGATCTTCCTAACCCAGGGATCAAGCCTGGGTCTCCTGCAATGCAGGTGGATTCTTTATCATCTGAGCCACCAGGGAAGTTTGAACTATACAGACCTTTGTCAGCAAATGATGTCTCCACTTTTTAATACACTGTCTAGGTTCATCATAGCTTTTCTTCCAAGGATCAAGCATCTTTTAATTTCATGGCTGCAGTCACCATCACAGTGATCTTAGTTTTATGTATATCTTTTGACTCATATGTGTTCTTCCAAAATATAGGTTGTATTTTGAGTATAAGCTTGAATTTATATATATAACACTGTGTTATGCACATCATTCTTTTCCTTGTTGGCTTCATTGAAGACTATGTGTCTTGCTTCATGCACAGCTAGAATAACACACAATTGGCTGTTTCAAATCTCTTCAAAATACTTCAAGGTTTGAAATCAGTATATTTCCACTCAAAAATTTCCCTTTGACTTACTGAAAGTACAAATAATAGGACAGTGAACATCCTCACATGTGCCTCTTTTTTGTACTGTGTTAGAATTTCTATTGAATAATACCCAGGAGTAAAGTTAAGCCCTAGATGAGAAAGGCACACAATCAATGTCACTTGATATTTGCCAGAGCTTGTCCCAGAACCTGATGCAACTTGCAAGACTTGGTGATATTTGTAACACTGAATCTCTACACATTTGGCATCATTCAGATTTCTGACATTTTCAGGCTTAACACATTGGCAATTTTAATTATCACTTCCTTTATAATATCAATATTTTATTTAAAATTATATTTAATATTTTGAGATTTCACTTCTATGAATTGCTGCATATAGTATTTCACAGTTTGGGGGTTACAATACTCTGTTTTCTAATATGTTACAGATATTAACTCCTCATAAGTTTTAGACAATATAAGTGTCTTCATTCCACCATCTTCTTATTAACTTTTCCAAGATGTTTGTGATACACTTCATTAAATGAAAATTTGGAAATTTCAAATTAATTAACTTTCACTTATGGCTTCAACTTTTTTTTTTCTTTAAGAAATTCACTGAAGTATAAAATACATACAAAAAAGGCAATAGTCTTTTCAAGAAAAGATAGTGGGGAAAATGAAAGTCCATATGGAAAAAGATAAAACTCGTATCTTACACTAAAGTGTAAAATGAAAATCTATAAAACTTCAAGAAGAATATATGAAAGAGAATCTGTGTAACAGTCTGTTTGGTATGAGTTTTTAGATACAACACAGAAAGCACCATCTATGAAAGAAAAACTGACAAGTTGAAGTTCATTAAAATTAGCAATCCTTGCTCTGTGTAAGCAGAGAAGGCAATGGCACCCCGCTCCAGTACTGTTGCCTGGAAAATCCCATGGACAGAGAAGCCTGGTAGGCTGCAGTCCATGGGGTAGCAAAGAGTCGGACATGACTGAGCAACTTCACTTTCTCTTTTCACTTTCATGAATTGGAGAAGGAAATGGCAACCCACTCCAGTGTTCTTGCCTGGAGAATCCCAGGGACAGGGGAGCCTGGTGGGCTGCCATCTATGGGGTCACACAGAGTCGGACACAACTGAAGCGACTTAGCAGCAGCAGCAGCTCTGTGTAAGACACTATTAAGAGAGTCAAAAGACAAGCCACAGACTGGGAGAAATGTTCTAAAACATGTATCCAAAAAAGGTAATTATACCCAAAATATACAAGGAGCTCTTTAAAATTAACAATAAGAAACCGACTTAAATAAAAATTGGGCAAAAGATAGATACTTCATCTAAGAAACTATGCAAGTGACAAATAAACACAGGAAAAGATGGTCAACATCATTTGTCTATAGAGAAATTTAAATCAAAACAACAACGACACACCACTACACATCTATGACAATAGCTAAAATCCCAAAGCTGACAAAATCAATTGCTGGTGAGAACCTGAAGCAATAGGAACTGTCATTCATTGTTGATGAGAATGAAAATGGTATATCCACTTTGAAAGTCAGTTTTGCACTGCTTATTCACCCTACAAACAAAGCTAGCAAAGGTGATGGAATTCCAGTTAAGCTATTTCAAATCCTAAAAGATGATGCTGTGAAAGTGCTGCATTCAATATGCCAGCAAATTTGGAAAACTCAGCAGAGGCCATAGGACTGGAAAAGGTCAGTTTTCATTCCAATCTCAAAGAATGGCAATGCCAAAGAATATTCAAATTACCACACAATCGCACTCATCTCACATGCTAGCAAAGTAATGCTCAAAATTCGCCAAGCCAGGCTTTAGCAATACGTGTACTGTGAACTTCCAGATATTCAGGTTGGATTTAGAAATGGCACAGGAACCAGAGATCAAATTGCCAACATCCATTGGATCATCGAAAAAACAAGAGAGTTCCAGAAAAACATCTATTTCTGCTTTATTGACTATGCCAAAGCCTTTGATTGTGTGGATCACAAAACAGTGTGGAAAATTCTGAAAGAGATGAACATACCAGGCCACCTGGTCTACCTCTTGAGAAACCTGTATGCAGGTCAGGAAGCAACAGTTAGAACTGGACATGGAACAGCAGACTGGTTCCAAATAGGAAAAGGAATACGTCAAGGCTGTATATATTGTCACCCTGTTTATTTAACTTATATGCAGAGTACATCATGAGAAATGCTGAGCTGGATGAAGCGCAAGCTGGAATCAAGACTGCCAGGAGAAATATCAATGACCTCAGATATGCAGATGACACTACCGTTATGGTAGAAAACAAAGAAGATCTAGAGAGCATCTTGATGAAAGTGAAAGAGGAGAGTGGAAAAGTTGGCTTAAAACTCAACATTCAGAAAATGAACATCATGGCAACTGGTCCCATCACTTCATGGGAAATAGATGGGGGAAGAGTGGAAACAGTGACAGACTTGATGTTTTGGGGCTCCAAAATCACTGCAGATGGTGACTGCAGCCATGAAATTAAAAGACACTTGCTCCTTGGAAGAAAAGCTATGACCAACCTAGACAGCATATTAAGAAGCAGAGATATTACTTTGCCAACAAAAGTCCATCTAGTCAAAGCTATGGTTTTTCCAATAGCTATGTATGGATGTGAGAGTTGGACAATAAAGAAAGCGGAGCACAAAAGAAGTGATGTTTTTGTATTGTGGTGTTTTAGAAGACTCTTCAGAGTCTCTTGGACTGCAAGGAGATCAAACCAGTCCATCCTAAAGGAAATCAGTCCTGAATGTTTATTGGAAGGACTGATACTAAAGCTGAAACTCAAATATTTTGGCCACCTGAGGTGAAGAAATGACGCATTGGAAAAAACCATGATACTGGAAAAGATTGAAGGTGGGGTGAGAAAGGGACAACAGGATGAGATGGTTGGATGGCATCACCGACTCAATGGACATGAGTTTGAGTAAAGTCTGGGAGTTGGTGATAAATAGGGAGGCCTAGTATGCTGCAGTCCATAAGGTAGCAAAGAGTCAGACACGATTGAGTGACTGAACTGAACTGATTCACTTAAGAATAGTCTTATCATAAGATCCAGTAATTGTACTCCTAAGTAATTAATTAACTTTTATCCACATTAAAACCTGGATATGGAATCAACTTTATTAATAATCACCAATCAAGCAAGATATCCTTGAACAGGTCAGTGATTGAAACAAACCTGGTATATCCATACTGTATGCTACAATTTAACAATGAAAAGGAATTAGCTATCAACCCAGGCAACATCATCAGGCACCTAAAATTCATATTTTTAAAGGAAAGATGCTAGTCTAGGAAGGCTATATACTATTTGATTAGTATTATATGATTCTGGAAAAAAAATTATGGAGCTGATAAAGTAATCAGTGGTTGTCAGGGGTGCAGGGTGGGTGTGGCAAATAGGTAAAGCACAGACAATTTCTTAGGATGGTGAAACTATTCTGTATGCTACTGTACCATGGGATAAATGGCACTATACATTTGTCAGAGGCCACAGGACTTCACAGCAGAGTGAATCAACCCTTTAAAATATCATTTAGGATGTTGATGAATTCCTAGGACCACCACAGGAACATACATCTATTTCATTTTAGTCAATATACCTAGAAATAAAAGCTATATTTTCCATCTGGTTTCATATTCCTTCTGTCTCCAGGACTTTCCTTAACATTTCTTGTCAAGTAGATCTCCTAGTGATGATTATATCAGTATTTTGTATGTCTGAAAAATGCTGTATTTATCCTTTATTTTGAAAGATATTTTTGTTGATAACTTTTTCAATATTTTAAACACTGCCTTCTGACTTGAATTCTTTTTGACAAGAAATTTACTGCCATCTTTATCTTTGCTTTATGTGTATGAAAGTGAAAGTGGCTCAGTCATGTCTGACAATTTGCAACCCCATGGACTGTAGTCCATGGAATCCTCCAGGCCAGAATACTGGAGTGGGTAACTGTTCCCTTCTCCAGGGGATCTTCCTAACCCAGGGACTGAATCCAGGTCTCCAGCATTGCAGGTGAATTCTTTACCAGCTGAGCCACCAGGGAAGCCCTTTGTGTATCAGATCAGATCAGTTGCTCAGTCGTGTCTGACTCTATGTGACCCCATGAATCGCAGCATGCCAGGCCTCCCTGTCCATCACCAACTCCCGGAGTTCACCCAGATTCATGTCCATCGAGTCAGTGATGCCATCCAGCCATCTCATCCTCTGTCATCCCCTTCTCCTCCTGCCCCCAATCCCTCCCAGCATCAGAGTCTTTTCCAATGAGTCAACTCTTCGCATGAGGTGGCCAAAGTACTGGAGCTTTAGCTATAGCATCATTCCTTCCAAAGAAATCCCAGGGCTGATCTCCTTCAGAATGGACTGGTTGGATCTCCTTGCAGTCCAAGGGACTTTCAAGAGTCTTCTCCAACACCACAGTTCAAAAGCATCAATTCTTCAGCACTCAGTTTTCTCTATAGTCCAACTCTCACATCCATACATGACCACAGGAAAAACCATAGCCTTGACTAGACGAACCTTTGTTGGCAAAGTAATGTCTCTGCTTTTGAATATGCTATCTAGGTTGGTCATAACTTTCCTTCCAAGGAGTAAGCATCTTTTAATTTTCACCTTTGTGTATAAGATGCCCTTATTCCCTAGCTGCTTGTCTTTATCATTGGTTTTAAGGAATTAGATTAAGATGTGCTTTGTGTGGTTAAAATCTTTTTTCTTGTGCTTGGGTTCATTGAACTTCTTATTTGTGAGTTTATTGTTTTCACCACATAGCAAAATATTTCAGCATTGTTTCCTTAAACATTTTTTTGTTGTTGTTGTTCCTCTCTCCCTCCTTTCCTATAGTTACATATACATTAGGTCAGTTTAAGCTGTCCATGACTCACTGATGCTCTTCATTTTTCAAAATTTTGTCTTTCTCTCTAATTATAAAAAGGGATTGTTCTCACAAATTTGATTTGATTTCAGATCCAAATTTGCTCTCACAAATTGGATCTGAAAATACATAGAATCAATGCTATTTTTTTTCAGGCCAATTTATAGAAACAGGGCCCATAATATTGCCTAAATTATCATACTAACAGCCCATTTCAATCTAACAAAGCATCCATTACGGTATCCAACTAGAAAGTCCAGTTGCCCAATACCATGGAAGCCATTTGGCCTTCTAGTGGTTTTACATGGCTATCAGGCAGCCAGGTTGTGGTTGGGTAAGAGAAGGCGGAAGGGAACTCTGTTGGGACTCCCAGGCACCAGCTGGTTCATCATTTTCTAGGTCTGGTTTGGTACAAAGCAGATAATACAGAATAAAGTCTTGAAAACCTGAAAAAAAAAAAATTTTGTCTTTCTCTACATATACCTCTCATTGTGCCCTCATATGGCAGAAGAACTGGAAGAGTTCTCTGGGGTATCATTTACAAGGGCACTAATTGTATTCATGAGGCCTTTACCCTCATGGCCTAATTGCCTTCCAAAGGCCTCACCATTACTTAGGTATTAGGATTTCAATATACAAATTTGGGGGGCAAAATTATTCAATCTAAAACAGAATCCATCCAGGTCTGTATTTTATTTGTACTTGCACAGTTTTAAATTATGGGTTGAATTTCATTAAAATATATAGGACTATTCAGATTTTCTAGGTTTATCACACATAAATGGTAGCCAATTATGATTTCACCCTAAAAAATTACATAATGCACAGGAAAGTATAAGCCATAATGATCAGAAGACAGCCTAAATAGTAAAAAAAAACAGATTTAGATCTTAAGTTCACAGCAAAGACTAAATAGTCATACTGCTGCTGCTACTGCTAAGTCGCTTCAGTTGTGTCCGACTCTGTGCGACCCCATAGACAGGAGCCCACCAGGTTCCCCCGTCCCTGGGATTCTCCAGGCAAGAGTACTGGAGTGGGGTGCCATTGCCTTCTCCAAAATAGTCATACTAGATGCACACAAATCATAGATTTTGCTCAATATCTAATTTACTAAGAACTCAATACAGACAAGCACCAAGTACAGAAAAAAAAAAACAAACCTTTTTTAAAGGAACCTGAAACTTCCAGAAGCAACTTCCAAAAATGCCCCTATTCTTTTGCATTACGTTATATTAGGTTTTGGATTAACAGACTAGTTTTAAATAATGTATGTGAAAAGTTTTTTCAAGGGAAGTTATTTTAGTTTGGAAGCTCCTTGGTTTTGTTCCTCCTCAGTTACACAGATAAGTAATGACGTTATATATAACCCACACGCATATAATTATTTTTTATTGATAATAAAAATATAGATTATATTCTGTTAATATAATTGTCTAATATGCTTTATTTAATTGTTTTTTAAAGAATTTTGTTTGCAGTCATTGGCATTTTTCAAGGCAGTCTGGTCAAGATCATTCATTCTCCCAAGTATGGGAGGAGTAAGTTAGAAGACTGCTATGAATACTTTCTTTTGTAGGCAAAGACAGGTTTTAGATTTGGAATATAAAATACATTACATAGAAAATAATTTCATAATAATGTTGCCATTTTGAATACATATGTCACAATCCTATAATTTTACTTTAAGAGAACTCTGACACATGTACAAAAGGAGATACGTACAAGACATTAAAGCAGCATGTTTGTAAATAACAAAATATATATATATATACACACACACACAAATGAAAAAAGGAAAAAGTGAAAAACTTAATAAAACTTACTGTTTTATGAAGAGGGATAGTTAAATACATTTTGGTATATACAGACAACTATTACTACATGGTAGTAAAAGCAAATGAACGAGAACTCACAATTCACAATTGTGAATAAATCTCACAAATGTATTAAATGCTAACAGCAGTTGAAAAAAAGCATCCAATATAACCTATTTATATATGAAATATGCAATTTTGAAGGATTCTTAGGGATCTATACATATACAGCAAATTACAAAGAAATTCATGTGAATTATAAACACCAAATCTATATTAGCCATCTCTGAGTGAGAGAGAAACTGTGTTCAGAAAGGTGTAGCATAAATTCTAAAGTATAGTTGAAAATTGCATTATTAAGAAAATGGGCATATTTTTCTGGATTATAAATAATCTATATTTATATTTAAAATATAATTACCGTATACTGTATGCAAACTAAAAGAATTTTAAAAATTGTCTATCAGAAGTTATACTTGTCAAAAAACAACACTATGATATTTCCCAGGAAATTATTATAAATTTTATGAAAAATAAAATTCCTATAATTCTCTAGTTCAAAATAATAAAGGAGTTTACAATGCAGGGAGGATAAAGAAATGGGGGAATTCCCAAAAGTAAATAGATAAATGGAGCACAGATTATTACAGTTACAAAAATGAAGTGCATTTTCCTCTAATTGAATAGATTAATGAAATCAAAAGTGGCAACAGAGCTTGTGTGGGACACTCGTTTGCACACTGTTGGCCAAACATTATCAAAAGAAATAATGAAAATAGACTAGATGGAACAGAAATAATTATTTTAGTTATAGCTAGCTATGAATTTTATCAATTCCTTGGTGAAGCTTATCTTTAATTTGATCATATTCTAGGTAACTTGTCTCAATGTTATGTTAACAAAACAGAGAACTATATATTGTTCTCCATCTACTGTGCAGAAGCAATCATTCTCAACTGATTTTGTTTAATCTTTATGAATTTCTATTTTGAATAATCTCTTCCCATGTTATATTTAGAAGAGATCTGAAATAGTCCATCTGACAACTGGAGTGAACATACTGGTGCCTAGAGTAGGCAGATAAAGTAACCAAATAAACAGTATTTCCCAAATTTCATGAGTGTCCATCCAGCTGCTAATAATTATTTATATCTTTAAAAGCATTTTTGGTACATTTTGGAAATGTCAGTTAAACAAATTTTAGATAGGTTTCAGGTCCATATAAATTCTCAAAGTCTTTTATATGTGAATGTGTTTTATGAATCATTGGGTATAGGGTAAATTAACAAAAGATTGTGTATTTCCCAAACTTATTTGATAATGGAGACATTTTATTTCCATGAACTCCCTACTGACATCTGAATTTCATCTTAACAAACTTACTTCTTACTAGATGTGGACATATATAAGCAAGTCAAACACTTTAAAAGTTTTTGAAATAAGACAATTGAGCTCTACAGCCATTAGGATATTTATATAAAATGTTGCATTTCAGCTTTCACTTAATCTAACAACAACTTTCACTAAATCAAATATTTTTAAAGAAATGGAGGTTTTCATCCCTTTCAACCAAAAGAATTCTCTGGCCTGCATTTAACTTGAACTCATAAAGAAATGAAATAAAGATTGAAGAATTTTCCACAAACTAGAACAATGGAATAGACCACACTGAGACAAAGTTCTTTGTTACTGAATCTTTTTCAAACAGAAGCTGAGTGTTTCCCTCTAATATATATATTATTTATTTATATATATATATATTTTTAT
>NW_011494837.1:1754062-1769972 GCF_000754665.1 Bison bison bison | reverse complement strand
TATATAGAGAGAGAGAGAGAGAGAGAGAGAGAGAGAATTTTTGCATTGAAAGCATGTTAGTCACTAAGTCGTGTCCAACTCTTTGTGACCCTGTGGACTATAGCCTGCCAGACTCCTCTGTACATGGATTCTCCAGGCAAGAATACTGGAGTTGGGTAGCCATTCTCCAGAGCATCTTCCTGACCCAGGGATTAAACCTGGGTCTCCTGCATTGCAGCCAGATTCTTTACTGTCTGAGCCACCAGGTAAGACCACTAGGTGATCTCTAAGGTACATTCAATGTCTTGGTGTCCATAGGTAACAAAATGTCACAAAGAAATTGGATATCCACTTCAGGTTAGAAAATTATTGGAAATCATTCAACCGCATGATTATTAAGTCTTTCTCAGCTTAAATCTTTCTGCAAAATTTACTTCAGTATTTGTAGTAATGACATAAAACTTACAGAGCCTTAGGCTTTAGGTTGCTTTAAATGTATTCAAATTTTAGACATAGCTGTTTTACTGTCACATAGATGAATATCAAACATGACTAAATCATTCATTCTGAAGTTGCTCGAGTATAAGAAATGCTTAGGTCTTCATAATGGATTCAGGAGGCTTTTCATATAATCTTTGAGAAATGCAATTAAATTTCTGAAAAGATAATTGACTGCCTCCATCATAGCAGCATATCTTGTTTAGATGAATCAAGCTATAGAGAGTAGTATTGTTTAAAATTACCCTGGAGTGGAAAAGCTCTTGCAATGAAACACAGTGTTATTAGTTTTGAAAGCTAACCTTGAATATTGGTATAGTCTTACAGATAAATGAGGAAAAAACTAAAAAGCACAGTTAAATAAAAAGTCAGAAAGGGAATAACTAATGATTTATGGTGATTAGTATAATTTAATGAATTTTAGCATTATATAAAAATGAATGAAGTTAGAATAACAACAGAATGTTTGGGTATTCTTCCATTTAAAAAACCAATTTCTTTTATAAATAAGGTTAATTAATTACCTGGAGCTAGCTCTTACATTAGTATCCTTACATATCTTTGCCTGGAAAAGGAAGTTTTACTAACAGCCCTACACAGGTTTATAGTAGCAGCAAGGAATAGAAAAGATGAAGTAAAATTGCAGCTGTTGTTCATACAGATTTAACCATCATCATCTCTTCTCTCTGGCGATGATTCCAGAAATGATTTTCTTTTTCCTTAACATTCATTTAATTCTTAGTGGTCCAAGAACTGCTAGAATACCCCAGCTTTTCTTTCTGAAGAATGAGGCATAATGGATAAAAGAAAACAAAATCATATGGATAAAGGAGAAGCAGTGACAGCAACATAAAAGCAGCACATGTTGCTCATATAGAGATTGAGAAGAAAATACCACATGCAATAAGAACCTGTTGTGGAGAAAAAAGCAACGGACCAGGATCAGAAAAACAGCCCTGGAAAATCCCTATCTATTAATCTCTTAAAGACTAATTTTTCACAATTTTAAAATCAATGTGAAAGGTATTAGATAAATAATACTCAAAATATTCTACTTTTTTTTTTTTTTTTCAAATTCTTCACTCTGTGTTATCATTATAGTGGCTTTTGTGTGTGTGTTTTCCTTCTTGGTGAAATATTCCAAGAACTAAATATAATTAGGGTACTAAGTAGTCTGCACCCAATTCTTATGTGTGGAAGGAGTTCCCCCACATACCAAGAAGTTCTATGACACCAACAAGCTGGATGTCCTACAAATCAACACGGTTGTGACACTATCTACCTGGAGATAGTGTCAGATCTCACAGGTTAAGGGCTTGGTCTTGCAAGGCTGCTCACTCACAAACACAATTCAAATGCCAATCCCTAAACCAAGTTGTCACCTGTGCTTCTGACCCACTGGCTATAGATTGGAAGTCCTAAGGATTAACTCAATTAACTTGTTAAAATGTCTCCCAGAACTCAGAGAAACCTTTTACTTACTAGATAACTAGTTTATTATAAGGGAAGGTGATGGCACCCCACTCCAGTACTCTTGCCTGGAAAATCCCATGGACGGAGGAGCCTGGTAGACTTTAGTCCATGAGGTCGCGAAGAGTCGGACACAACTGAACGACTTCACTTTCCCTTTTAACTTTCTTGCATTGGAGAAGGAAATGACGACTCACTCCAGTGTTCTTGCCTGGATAATCCCAGGGACAGCAGAGCCTGGTAGGCTGCCATCTATGGGGTCGCACAAAGTCGGACAAGACTGAAGCAACTTAGCAGCAGCAGCAGCAGTTTATTATAAAAGGTTATAACTCACAAAGAAGAAAGCACCCCAAATTGTTGCAATCCTAAAAGAGAGGAACATTATAACACTGATGCAAAAATATCCTGCCTTTAACACATGTATATCGTGTTTTCTTTTTCTGTAAGAGGGACTGAATACGAAATTAGAAGAAACCCAAATCTTCAATTCATCATTTTTTATATTTCTCTTAAAACACTGAAATAAATTTGTGTATTTTTATGTTTACCAACTCAAAATGAATTTGTGTATTTTTGTGTTGATTTAACTCTCTCCCACTAAAATATAAGCACCATAAGTGCAAAATACAACCCAGAATATAGATGACACTCAGTAAATATTTCTTGAATTCATTTAATTCAATTGACCAAAAGAATATTAATTTAATAGTAAATTTATCATGTGCTCATATTTGGTCATTAAGCTGTGTCTGATTCTTTGCTACTCCAAGGACTATAGCCCAGCAGGCTCCTCTGTCCATGGGATTTCCTAGACAAGGATACTGGAGTGGGTTGCAATTCCCTTCCCAGGAAATAATTTCAACCAAGGGATAGAGCCTGTGTCTCCAGCATTGGCAGGCAGGTGTTGTTTTTTGTTTTTTTTTTTTTTTACCACTGAGCCACACTGTGTAGAAAAAAGGACACTTACTCAGTTTCTCATGTAATCTATGATGACGGACTACATGAGCATTCTTTCATTTACTCTCTTGCACTGATACTGAAACTATAATCCTACTAGAATTCTGTAATTCATAGACCATAGTGCTAAGCTTATGATATCATAGCCATGTGCAAGCTCACTTATTTCATATGATATTTATGATCATTTTACTATAAAAGGAAGGTAAATATATGTATATCTCACATACATCTTATGTGTGTTGGATATAAGCTGTCTTGTTCTTTCTCTCCATTTTCCCCTGATTTCAACTCAATCAAAACACAAAGGTACTGTAAATCTCCTGTGTGTGCTTCTTCTCTTCAATCAATCTGGAATTATTTGGTACAGTGCCTTTCATATTATAATAAAGTATATTTTTATGTCTTATTTTTAAAAAATTTTGTTATGTCATTTTATTATTTTGGATTTCATTCAAATGGATATCACAAATAAAATATTTCCTTTTTTATGCTCACTGTCATGATCAATCTTAACTTTGAAATTAAATTTTCAAGACTTTATTAAAGACAATACTGAAATGAATATTATTGTTTGTATTTGTGCAAAAAGAGTAAAAGAAACTATTTCAAGAAAGCTTACATAAAAGCAGCAGGAGAATTTCAATATATTATAAATCAGAAGCTTATACTGTGCTATACCCAGTCCGCTCCATGAGGCAACTGAGGCCAGAAAAACACTTTATAGACACATCTACCTTACACCAGTAATTAACTTCAGGCAGCCTAGTAAATTGTATATGTCAATTATATAATGAAAATTCATCAAGCTGAATTCTTTATCTGATAAAACAATGGTATAAGTTTATAAAATGTCCCATAATGCTAGAATATTTATGGGCATAGTTATTTTAGAGACAAACTTGTAAAAACCAATAAATACATATTAATTATTTCAAATAAAAAATTAAGAAAAAAATGGACATCTGAAATGATACTTGCTTAAGGTTTCCAACTAATTGGATGAATAAGTATAATGATTACACACAGGCATTTGTATAATATTAGTAACAAATTATTTTATGCTATTAACAAATAATTCTATGCGTTGTCTTCAAAACTCAAGTTAGTCACTTATTTTCATTTAAAATAGAAAATATGAATGTGTTTGACATTTCGATATGTTTATTAAGAAAAACAATCATGTAACATAACTAATGAATGATCTAGTTAAGTCTAGGCACTGTTACCAATTTTTAAGTGATATTAGACATCAAATCTAAATTAAATCTAAAAATATATGTAAACTTTGGATAACTTATTAGATAGGCATTCTGTCATAATTGCTTTTGAGCAATTGTTGACCAAAGGTTTTTGCAGACTAGGAATTAGATTTACACAGACCCAGCTGCACTTTTGTTTTCTTTGAAGGGAGAATTCTATTTTAGAGTAATATTGAATCATAATATCATACTACATGCTTCAGCAGAATATAGATTTTTTTTTTTCAAAAACAAGTAGTATTGACTTTTGGTTTTAGTTCTAACATGTAAAGTCTTTGGAAGTCATCACTCCCCTCTTAGAGCTGGCAAGAGCTGAACAAATTGAAAATCAATGACATTAATTAGGCTTGTCTGAGAACTGAGGTCACAGAACAGAGCCCAATCCAAAATCTGCAGTGACAAGTACAGAGAAGCACAGCCTATATCAATTTACCAGGATTAAAAGTCACTCAAGCCATATACTGGTAGAAACGCTTAAATAATAAAGTTTGAAAAATTGCTGGATGCAGAGCATAGACTATTATGAGAAAAAGAAACTCCTAATTTTACTTGTTGTTAGAGATCCCTCACATTTTTATGTTATAATATCCAGGAACCCAGCCAGGTTCACATGATGCAGAAGCAAGAAATCTCTTATGTATATGGCAAAGATGAAGAAATAAAACTATTCTGATATATGCCCAGTGTTACTCATAAGAAAGGATGATCAAGTAAGATAAAAACTTTACCAGAGACTGACACAACATGAAGAAAGGGAACCTAACTACAACCTTTCTCTAGCCTTCTGACTTACCTAAGGGAGAAAAATTAAAAGTTGATAAATCTTTGCGAGATAATTGGCCAGACAGAATCACTAAAAGAATGAGACACTCAGAAGACTATAGACTGTATCTTCTTCCTCCACATCTTACCATGATAGCAATAAGGATTCCATATAATAACACTGGATTATAGTTAAAAGAGTCAAGAAAGTTCAGACTCTATTAGGGAAGGACAGTTTAGGGAACTCAAAAATACAGAGGAATTTAAAAATGAACAAACAGACAAAAACAAAGATAACAGATGAAATCAAAGGTTCTGACACCTAAAGCTACATCAAACATTAAACGCAGTCCAACTTCTAGCAAAATTAACATAGAACCTCGCAATAAAACCTATCTATCTCAGTTCCTATTACCTGATAAATCATGCTTGGCTTTCATTAAAAAAAAAAAAAAAAACTCCTACGGCAACAAAAAAGAATAAATTTTAAAGAAGCAAAACAAGAATTAAAACTAGATTCATATATAGCAGATTTTTGATTTTGTACAAATCAAGATGCACAATGAAATTTGAAATTTAAGTAACTATAACAAGCTAAGGGTTCTAGTGGGAAAAAAGTAGGCCATATGACAGAGAGATGGGTATATAAGCTGAGAAATGGAAACTCAAAGAATGAATCAAAAGAAAATACTAGAAATCAAAAGCAGTTTGACAGAAATGGAAGGAGACACCTGATGAGCTAACATCAGAAATATCAGTGAACTTGAAGACAGATTAATCAGTTCAGTTCAGTCACTCAGTCATGTCCAACTCTTTGCGACCCCATGAATTGCAGCATGCCAGGCCTCCCTGTCCATCACCAACTCACAGAGTTCACTCATACTCACGTCCATCGAGTCAGTGATGCCATCCAGCCATCTCATCCTCTGCCGTCATCTTTTCTTCCTGCCCCCAATCCCTCCCAATATCAGAGTCTTTTGCAATAAGTGAACTCTTCGCATGAGGTGGCCAAAGTACTGGAGTTTCAGCTTTAGCATCATTCCTTCCAAAGAAATCCCAGGGCTGATCTCCTTCAGAATGGACTGGTTGGATCTCCTTGCAGTCCAAGGGACTCTCAAGAGTCTTCTCCAACACCACAGTTCAGAAGCATCAATTCTTCGGTAATTTCATCACTGCAAACACCATCTGCAGTGATTTTGGAGCCTAGAAAAATAAAGTCTGACACTGTTTCCACTGTTTCCCCATCTATTTCCCATGAAGTGGTGGGACTGGATGCCATGATTTCGTTTTCTGAATGTTGAGCTTTAAGCCAACTTTTTCACTCTCCTCTTTCACCTTCATCAAGAGGCTTCTTAGTTCCTCTTCACTTTCTGCCATAAGGGTGGTGTCATCTACATATCTGAGGTTATTGATATTTCTCCCCGCAATCTTGATTCCAGCTTGTGCTTCTTCCATCAGCGTTTCTCATGATGTACTCTGCATGTACGTTAAATAAGTAGGGTGACAATATACAGCCTTGACGTACTCCTTTTCCTACTTGGAACCAGTCTGTTGTTCCATGTCCAGTTCTAACTGTTGCTTCCTGACCTGCATACAGGTTTTTCAAGAGGCAGGTCAGGTTGCCTGGTATTCCCATCTCTTTCAGAATTTTCCACAGTTTATTGTGATCCACACAGTCAAAGGCTTTGGCATAGTCAATAAAGCAGAAATAGATGTTTTTCTGGAACTCTTGCTTTTTCGCTGATCCAGTGGATGTTGGCAATTTGATCTCTGGTTCCTCTGCCTTTTCTAAAACCAGCTTGAACATTTGGAAGTTCACAGTTCAGGTATTGCTGAAGCCAGGCTTGGAGAATTTGAGCATTACTTTAAAGTGTGTGAGATGATTGGAATTGTGCTGTAGTTTGAGCATTCTTTGGGATTGGAATGAAAACTGACCTTTTCCAGTCCTGTGGCCACTGCTGAGTTTTCCAAATTTGCTGGCACATTGAGTGCAGCACTTTCACAGCATCATCTTTCAGGATTTGAAATAGCTCAACTGGAATTCCATCACCTACACCAGCTTTGTTTGTAGTGATGCTTTCTAAGGCCCACTTGACTTCACATTCCAGGTGTTTGGCTCTAGGTGAGTGATCACACCATCATGATTATCTGGGTCATGAAGCTCTTTTTTTCTACAGTTATTCTGTGTATTCTTGCCACCTCTTCTTATTATCTTCTGCTTCTGTTAGGTCCATACCATTTCTGTCCTTTATCGAGCCCATCTTTTCATGTAATGTTCCCTTGGTATCTCTAATTTTCTTGAAGAGATCTCTAGTCTTTCCCATTCTCTTGTTTTCCTCTATTTCTTTGCATTGATCGCTGAAGAAGGCTTTCTTATCTCTTCTTGCTATTCTTTGGAACTCTGCATTCAGATGCTTATATGTTTCCTTTTCTCCTTTGCTTTATGCTTCTCTTCTTTCCACAGCTATTTGTAAGCCCTCCCCAGACAGCCATTTTGTTTTTTTGCATTTCTTTTCCATGGGAATGGTCTTGATCCCTGTCTCCTGTAGTGTCACGAACCTCATTCCATAGTTCATCAGGCACTCTATCAGATCTAGGCCCTTAAATCTATTTCTCACTTCCACTGTATAGTCATAAGGGATTTGATTTAGGTCATACCTGAATGGTCTAGTGGTTTTCCCTACTTTCTTCAATTTCAGTCTGAATTTGGCAATAAGGAGTTCATGATCCGAGCCAGAGTCAGCTCCCAGTCTTGTTTTTGCTGACTGTATAGAGCTTCTCCATCTTTGGCTGCAGAGAATATAATCAATCTGATTTTTGTGTTGACCATCTGGTGATGTCCATGTGTAGAGTCTTCTCTTGTGTTGTTGGAAAAGGGTGTTTGCTATGACCAGTGCATTCTCTTGGCAAAATTCTATTAGCTGTTGCCCTGCTTCATTCCGTATTCCAAGGCCAAATTTGCCTGTTACTCCAGGTATTTCTTGACTTCCTACTTTTGCATTCCAGTCCCCTATAATGAAAAGGACATCTTTTTTGGGTGTTAGTTCTAAAAGGTCTTATAGGTCTTCATAGAACCATTCAACTTCAGCTTCTTCAGCATTACTGGTTGGGGCATAGACTTGGATTACTGTGATATTGAATGGTTTGCCTTGGAAAGGAACAGAGATCATTACCTATAGGTAACATTGATGAAATCACTGCTGTAAGGGACAGAAAGGAAAAATTAGTAATATCATGTTATAACATACTTGCAGTATCCATAAAGCACTAGGGCATTATTTGAAAGAAGACTTAAATTACCTATATATAAACTTATATTGCAAGTTCTATGGAGCCCACCAAAAAATAATTTGAGAATAAGTGTAACATATACTCAGAGGAGAAAAAATGGAAGTGTATAAAATGCTTCATTAAAAGCAAATTGCATAAAAGCAAGATAAAAGTTGAGAACAAATACAACAAATAGAAAGCAATTTGATGGGAAAATAAATCAACTGTCCCAATAACCACTTTAGTTGTGAATAGCCTAAAAAGATCAATTATAAAAGAAAAATTGACAAAACTGATTTAAAAGAAAAAAGTTGTCTAAAAGAAACTCATTTTAAAGCTAAAGACTAAGATAAATGTAATGGGACAGAGAGCAATATAATTTACTAACACTAATTGAAAAGATACTGGAGTAGCTATATTAATTTCTTAAAAAGCAAGCTTATTTGCTTCTATGTCTCAAAAGCAATATAAGGAAATATTATTAAGGATAAAGACAGCAATTACATAATGAGAAGGTCAATTCTCCAAGAAAATATAACACTCTGTAACACTAAATCTGCAAGGAAAAATAAATCCATGCTTATAGTTAAAGACTTAACATCCCTCTTTTGGTAAAGATAGATCTATTAGGCAGAAAATCACTAAGGATATGGTTGATAGAAGAGTATTATCTAAACCTTGTTAACTAAATAGCAGATTATACAATATTCTTAAACTACATAGATCATTCTCAACTATAGACTTTGGGGCCATAAAACTCATCTCACAAATTTAAAAAAATAGAAATCAAAGAAAGATAGCCAACATTCCCCTGAGTATTTAAAGAGTAAACAAAATATATTTATTAAGCACTGAAAAAAAAATAAATAAAAAATAAAAAATTAAAAAATAACCAATCAGTCAAAGAAGGCTCATGAGAAGTTTATAAAATATTTTCAGTTAACTGAAAATTTAAAATTATCATAATTTGTGGGATTTAGACAAGTAACAGATAAATATTTATATATTAGAAATGAAGAAAGATATAAAATCAATTGTCTTAGCTTCTGCCTAAGAATACACTAGTGAAAGAGAAGCAATTTTAGCCTAAAGAGATTCCAAAAAAATAATAAAATGAAGAGGAGAAATTCATGAAATTCAAACCAAGAAAGCAATAGAGAAAATCAACAAAACTAAAAGCTGGTTCTTTGAAAATACAAATAAAATTGACAACTCCTTAGCCAGGCTAACCAAAAAAGGAAAAAAATAGAGCAGACATAAACTATCAATATTAGAAATAAAAAATTGGTCATGCCTACTGATTTATGCACATCAAAATGATAATAAATATATTATGAACTCTTTGCCCACAGAGTTGATAATTTCTGAAAGGAACAAAAATTCACACAAAGGCAAATAGGTTATTTTATTAGGCCTTTATCTATTTAAGAAACCAAATCAATAATTTATAACCTTTTAAAGAGGCCCATATGAATTCACTGGTGAGTACTACCAAATATTTAAGTACAATTCTCTAAAATATCTTCCAACAAATAGAAGTAGGGGGAACAGTTCTTAATTTATGAGGCCACTGTTACCCAAATATCAATATTGGATATTACAAAACAGAAACACTACAGATCAATATCTCTCATGAAGGTAGATGCTAGAAGAAATATTAGCAATTTAAAACTAATAGCATATAAAATGAATTATATGCCAAGGCTAAATAAAATTTAATGCAGTTATGCAAAGCTAGTGCAACACTCGAAAAATCAATTAATGTAACTCATAATACCTGCAGCCAAAAAAAAAAAATATTATACGATCATATGCAGAAAAACACTTGGCGAAATCCAAAACCGATTCATGATAAAAAACTCTCAACAAACTAGGACTAGAGAACAACTTGTCTTCTAGATAGGACTAGAGACCAACTTCTTCAACTTGATAAAGGACAAATAAAAAATCTTCCTTCATACTTAATGATAAAAAACTGGATATTGTCCCATAAAATCAGGAAGGACAAAGAGGATAACACTTCTCACTACTACTTTTAAACATTGTACTGGAAGTTCTAAATAGTGCAATAAAACTAGAGAAATAGGACATAAAGTATATAGATTGGAAAGGAAGAAATAAAATTGACTATGTTCACAGATGATATGTTTGCCTATTTTCCAGTAGTCATGTAAACAGATGTGAGAGTTGAACCATTAAAGAAGGCTGAGCATCAAAGAATTGATGCTTTCAAACTGTAATGTTGGAGAAGACTCTTGAGAGTCCCTTGGGCAGCAAGGAGATCAGTCAATCCTAAAGGAAATCAATTCTGAATATTCATTGGAAGGACTGATGTTGAAGATGAATCTCCGATACTTTGGCCACCTGATGTGAAGAGCCGACTCATTGGAAAAGACCCTGATGCTGGGAAAAACTTAGGGCATGAGCAGAAGAAGGTGAAAGAGGGTGAGATGGTTAGATGGCATCACTGACTCAATGGACATGAGTTTGAGCAAACTCCAGGGGATGAGATGGTGAAGGACAAGAAAGCCTAGCCTATTGCAGTCCACGGGTCACAAAGAGTTGAACATGACTGAGAGACCAAACAACAACAAATTAATCAACAACAACAACAAAAATAAAACCTCTTGGCACTAAGATGTGGTTATAACAAAATGCCTTTTTTATATTAGCAAGGCAATGGCAACCTACTCCAGTACTCTTGCCTGGAAAATCCCATGGACGGAAGCGCCTGGTAGGCTGCAGTCCATGGATTCACGAAGAATCGGACATGACTGAGCTACTTCACTTTCACTTTTGACTTTCTTGCATTGGAGAAGGAAATGGCGACCCACTCCAGTGTTCTTGCCTGGAGAATCCCAGGGACAGCAGAGCCTGGTGGGCTGCTGTCTATGGGGTCGCACAGAGTCAGACATGACTGAAGCGACTTAGCAGCAGCAATGATAAACTGGAATTTCAAATGATGTATTTACTGGCATACACTAGCATGTCAACATCTCTCAGGAAGTCTGCTCAGAGCTCCTGTAAACTTTATGTGGCAGAAAACATTGGTAAGAGCTTAAAGAGCTCCCAAAGTATAACAGACAAGGTACTACTATGGTCCTCTATCTCTTCAACACTGGTTCTTAATTAGAGGAGATTTTTCCTCTCTTAAAGGAGATTTTGCCTCTCAGGCAACATTTGACAATGTCTGGATACATTTTTGGTTATCAGAACTGGTTCAGGGCTGCTACTGATATCTAGTGTTGGAAGATAGCCCTGCTGCTAAACATACTACACTGCATAAGACACACCCCAACCCCTTAGCAAAGAATTATCTGGCCCAAAATAAAGTAGGAAAACTATGCTCTACATAAACACAAATGCCCAACCAATATTTAAATTAGGGCTTCCTTGGTGGCTTAGATGGTAAAAAATCTTCCTGCAATGCAGACCTGGGTTCGATTCCTGGGTCAGGAAGATCCCATGGAGAAGGAAATGGCAACCCACTGCAGTGTTCTTGCCTGGAGAATCCCATACGCAGAGGAGCCTGGCAGGCTAGAGTCTATGGGATCACAAAAGAGTATGACACTATGGAGCAACTAACACAATCAAAGTGAGAAAGGAAGAATTTAGAGTTGACTGAGATCCAATCACATTGGAATAATAATTTATATATATATATATATAATTTATGTAATGAGTTCTATATATATATAATTTATATAATCATATATTGTAGTATATATAATCATATTATATATATGTATATATATATATATGAAATAGATATATTTGTGTAATATTTACCACAGAAAGAACATGGGGGTTTTGCTTATTTATTAAATAAAGATACATAATGAGAAAAACATAAAAGTAAACAATTTTTAGAAAAACTGACCCAGCACTGAAATCATGATCCTTATATTTCAATTTAAATAAATATCACGTCGATGTTTTCACATAGGTCATCCATTAGTGATAGAAACTTGAATGGATCTTTCAATTGGAAAAGAAAATGCATTTCAGGGTTCCCCTTGTCATTTATCAAAAGAACTAATACTGTCTGCTTTTCTTTTCCTTTTTTTTTTTGTATAGAATTTTAATAAAAAGCAGAGAAGCCATAAACCTGTTTTCTAAGGAAAATATACTTCCAGTTTTAAGATCTTTAATCACTGAGTAGTAGGGTTGCCTATAAATTAAAAATATACATATATATGAGTATCTCATTATCTACCTTTTATCTCTCTCTTAATTGTTTTGCTTTGTTTTGTTTTTGCTAATTCCCATAATTACAGAAAGTTATGTGGCTCACTCCAAGAATAGAAAGACATTACTTCTAGGTAGGGATTAGTGATCTATAATTTGACAGATCTGTCACTAAATTTTAAAAAGCAGGAAGAGAGTCAAACTTTGATAGTGATGACTTGTCTAAAATGAAAATAGGAGAATATTGAATTGCTTTTTCAAAATTCTGAGAGGAAAAGGTCATGACACTGATTTCAAAAGGCATAAGCAGAAACTCTGATAATTAAACAATTGAGATATACTACCAAAAAACTCAATATGTTAAAATGTTCTTCAATGATGTATTTTCCTTTTGTTTTCTGATTTTCTAAAAACCGTTTTGGCTGATTTTATTAAGTACTGTGATTCTGTGGTAGCAAAGTTTGTAATATGTATTGTGTCTGGATGCCTTAAGATCCAGCTATTTTTAAGTCAATTAGTAACTTAAGTGTTTTAAAATGCAACACATAATTAGCAGATTATAATTATGATTAATACAACACATTGCTTAAATCTAATAAAACAATCAATCACTTTTTAAAAATGAAATCAGTGTATACATTATAAACTCTAGTATCTTAAATGAAAATTAATATTCAGGTCTATAAGTATAAATAAAGTAATGTCAATTTCCATTTTGCTTCTCTCACACTCCCTTTTCCCTACTCCAACACACCTGTTTAGCTGAATTTAAGGAGTATTAAAATTTACTTTCATTACTCATGAGTTCAAAGCTTGATCTTCTCTTACTAGACATGTAAAATTGATCAGTTTACTTAAATCAGATTGACAGGAGAAATATCAAAACCTCACACATGCAGATGACAGCATCCTTATGACAGAAAGCAAAGAAGAACTAAAGAGACTCTTGAGGAAGGTGAAAGAGGAGAGTGAAAAAGCTGGCTTAAAACTCAACATTCAAAAAGCTAAGATGATGGCATCTGGTCCTGTCACTTCATGGTAAATAGATGGGGAAATAATGGAAACAGTGACAGACTTCATTTTCTCAGGCTCCAAAATCACTGAAGATGGTGACTGCAGCCATGAAATTAAAAGACACTTGCTTCTTGGAAGAAAAGCTATGGCCAACCTAGACAGCATATTAAAAAGCAGAGACATTACTTTGCCAACAAAGGTCTGTATACTTAAAGCTATGGTTTTTCCAGTAGTCATGTATGGTTGTTTGAGTTGGACTATAAAGAAAGCTGAGTGCTGAAGAATGGATGCTTTTGAATTGCAGTGTTGAAGAAGACTCTTGAGAGTCTCTTGGACTGCAAGGAGATCTACCCAGTCCATCCTAAAGGAAATCAGTCCAGGATATTTACTGGAAGTACTGATGCTTAAACTCCAATACTTTGGCCACCTAATGCTAAGAGTCAACTCATTAGAAAAGACCCTGATGCTAGGAAAGATTGAAGGCAGGAGAAGAAGAGGATGAGATGGTTGGATGGCATCACTGACTCAATAGGCATTAGTTTGAGCAAGTTACAAGAGATGGCGAAGGATAGGGAGACCTGGCATGCTGCAGTCCATGGGGTCACAAAGAGTTAGGCATGACTAAGATATAGAGCAACAACAATTTAAATTAGCCTATGACTCATGATTGTCATCAGTCAAATGGAAATAATAGTACCTGTGTTAGGATTGTTGTAAGAGCTAGAGAAATCATAGTATATAATGTAAAGCTTTGTATAAGTAAGCATGAATCTTGTTAACATTTTGTTAACAGTTTTTCTACTTGAACTCAGCTTGCTTTGATGATATCTGTGGCAAAAGTTGGAAGATGGTTTAGTTAAATGTGTTCTGAAACTTGCCCAGTGCCTGAAGTTGATCCCCACCTGACTCACATTTGGTTCAATTCTGGACCAATATCACTATGGACACTTTTCAAAGCCTCTGCTGCAGAATCACCTTGCTGCTTGTCATGTTAGGCTTACAGAAAGTCCTGGTGACATTTAATTTAATGTCTTCCTATGTTTGGCCATGCTCCAGAAATTTTGTAACATTAAACTCATCTTCCCCTACCTACCAATGGCTCATAGACAAAATTGTGATGCACACACTCCTCAGGTTAAATTGGATATGAAGTATTGTTGGGGAAACTCAAAGTGTCCTGTTTTCCAAGAGTCCAAGATTAAATAAGGTGAAAGGTGTTTGTCATCATCCCCAAAGTACTTTAACACATGTTAAAGGTTTTTTTTTTTTTTTCTCTTCTACCACATCTTTTGCTCAATCCATTAAGAAGTAAAATAGGTAGGTTTCCTTTACATCAGCTTTGTAAGCTAAAGCTTAATGTTAGGAAAGCATGAAGGAGAAAGAGCAGGACAAGCTTGCCCACATGCCCAACAACTGGATTGATTCCTTTGCTGAGAATACAAGTAGGCACACTGTAGAAAACTATTTCCATAAGGTGCCTATTCCAACAACTAGAAATGACAGAAGAAGAAGATGTCTAAGAATGAAAAGACAGGCATTTAAAAGAAACTTTTACAGAAAGGTCTTCTTCTATAAGAATTATGCTCATGGTCTGATCCTTAGACGTTATTGCAGCTGCAGGTTTAGGAATCTGACATGCTCCTGCATACCATACATTTTGACCAAAAAAGGCAGAACTTTCAGGCATAGGGACCTCACACTCCCTCCTCTCTCAGTGATGCATGTTGCATTCCAGGCATAGTGGATTTCAACAGGTGCAACTAAGCAGCAAGACAATGGGATCCCAGTAGAGACTGAGTAGTTCCCTTTCACCTAGGGGTATCAAGTAGCTCATCTATCTTGGTAGGACAGATCAGATGAGATCAGTCACTCAGTCGTGTCCCACTCTTTGCAACCCCATGAATCGCAGCACGCCAGGCCTCCCTGTCCATCACCAACTCCCGGAGTTCACCCAGACTCATGTCCATCGAGTCAGTGATGCCATCCAGCCATCTCATCCTCTGTCATCCCCTTCTCCTCTTGCCCCCAATCCCTCCCAGCATAAGAGTCTTTTCCAATGAGTCAACTCTTCGCATGAGGTGGCCAAAGTACTGGAGTTTCAGCTTTAGCATCATTCCTTCCAAAGAAATCCCAGGGCTGATCTCCTTGCAGCCCAAGGGACTCTCAAGAGTCTTCTCTAACACCACAGTTCAAAAGCATCAATTCTTTGGCACTCAGCCTTCTTCACAGTCCAACTCTCACATCCATACATGACCACAGGAAAAACCATAGCCTTGACTAGACAGACCTTTGTTGGCAAAGTAATGTCTCTGCTTTTGAATATGCTATCTAGGTTGGTCATAACTTTCCTTCCAAGGAGTAAGTGTCTTTTAATTTCATGGCTGCAGTCACCATCTGCAGTGATTTTGGAGCCCAGAAAAATAAAGTCTGACACTGTTTCCACTGTTTCCCCACTGTTTCCCATGAAGTGATGGGACCAGATGCCATGATCTTCATTTTCTGAATGTTGA
>NW_011494837.1:1745831-1753962 GCF_000754665.1 Bison bison bison | reverse complement strand
ATAAAGTCTGACACTGTTTCCACTGTTTCCCCATCTATTTCCCATGAAGTGATGGGACCAGATGCCATGATCTTCATTTTCTGAATGTTGAGCTTTAAGCCAACTTTTTCACTCTCCACTTTCACTTTCATCAAGAGGCTTTTGAGTTCCTCTTCACTTTCTGCCATAAGGGTGGTGTCATCTGCATATCTGAGGTGATTGATATTTCTCCCGGCAATCTTGATTCCAGCTTGTGTTTCTTCCAGTCCAGCGTTTCTCATGATGTACTCTGCATATAAGTCAAATAAACAGGGTGACAATATACAGCCTTGATGTACTCCTTTTCCTATTTGGAACCAGTCTGTTGTTCCATGTCCAGTTCTAACTGTTGCTTCCTGACCTGCATACAGATTTCTTAAGAGGCAGATCAGGTGGTCTGGTATTCCCATCTCTTTCAGAATTTTCCACAGTTTATTGTGATCCACATAGTCAAAGGCTTTGGCATAGTCAATAAAGCAGAAATAGATGTTTTTCTGGAACTCTCTTGCTTTTTCTATGATCCAGCAGATGTTGGCAATTTGATCTCTGGTTCCTCTGCCTTTTCTAAAACCAGCTTGAACATCAGGAAGTTCACGGTTCACATATTGCTGAAGCCTGGCTTGGAGAATTTTGAGCATTACTTTACTACTGCAAATTCCAATAGCTGATGCCTTTCCCAGGTGTGATGGGACTGGGTGTTCTCAGAAGCATGGTACATTGTTCCACAGTGAGAATGAAGGCAATGGCTTTCTCCCAAGACCTCAAGACTTCCATACCTTTACAGCATGGGGTGTGTCAACAGAGGCCCACAGTCTGACATATGGAACTGCAGGCTCTACTGATTGATCATTCAAATGGATTAAAACCTGGATAGTACTTTAGTCCATCTTCTGCTTTACTATTCATTCTTCCTTTCTACCATTCCTGCTGCTTGTGCATTTTAAGGGAGATGGAATATCCATTCAATGTCATGTTATGCTGCATATACCATGATTTGCATACCATGACCTTTGAAATGTGACCCTCAATCACAGTCTTTTTGATAAAAGTGGCTTTACCTGATGGCTCAGACAGTAAAGAATCCAACTGCCAATGCAGGAAACCCAGGTTCCATTCTTGGGTCAAGAAGATCCCCTGGAGAAAGGGCATGGCTGCCCACTCCAGTATTCTTGCCTGGTTAACCCCATGGACAGAGGAGCCTGGCAAGCTATAGTCCATGGAGTTGCAAAGAGTCAAACATCACTGAGCAACTGATTTTTTTTTTTCAGCTTCTTTAATTCCTTGATGGTGGCAGCCTGGTCTGCATGGCGACAGGGGAAAGTGTAGGTTAGGCCAAACAATATACCCACACAAAATAGACATATTTAGCAGACTCTCTTAGAGGGATACAAACCTAGACAGCATATTAAAAAGCAGAGACATTACTTTGTCAAAATAGTCCAATAGTCAAAGCAATGGTTTTCCAGTAATCATGTATGGCTGTAAGAGTTTGGCCATAAGGAATGCTGAGCACTGAAGAACTGATGCTTTTGAACTGTGATGTTGGAGAAGACTCTTGAAAGTCCCTTAGATAGCAAGGAGATCAAATCAGTCAATCCTAAAGGAAATAAACCCTGAATATTCATTGGAAGAACTTATGCTGAGGCTCTAATACTTTGGCTACTTGATGTGAAGAGCTGATTCATTGGAAAAGACCCTGATGCTGGGAAAGATTGAAGGAAGAGAAGGGGATGACAGAGAACAAGATGGTTGGATGGCATCACCAACTCAATGGACATGAGTTTGAGCAAGCTCCAGGAGATGGTGAAGGACAGGGAGATGTGGCATGCTGCAGTCCATGGGGTCACAAAGAATTGGACATCACTGAGCTACTAAACAGCAAAAACTACCTGAAGAGAGGGATCCTATGTAATCAGTTTGCCATTTCCTTTACCAGTTGGGAATCTGGTGGATTGCTCCAACACAAGACATGTTAGTTCCTGCATTAACCAAGTCGCTATCTTAAGGGCAATGTCTTCCCATGTGGGCACTATGGTAGTAGCTGTTTTTATGCATTCAGGCTATTATATCTATTGAAGTAACAGCTATATAAATAAGCCCAGTGGGTGCATATTCTTTCAACATAGGTGTTTCCTGAATCTGGGATTGCTCCACTGGTTGGGGTGGTTGCTGTTCTTTTGCTTTTCTCTGTATTAGACTCTAAGGACATGAGCCACTTTGTTTCACCCTCAATCACCATAATATCCCCCTCTTCACTCCCTCTACTTTCCCAGGGATTCCACCTCCAAGCATCTCAATCAGATTTTGTCATAGCATTCAGACCTAATTCATGTCATCTTTTACCTTCTTAGATTTGCAAAACCCACATTATGTTCTCCAGTGTATTACCCTGCTCCCCCAACCTTGTCTGCCAGCTCCAAATCCTGCAGAGCAATCCTTGTCTAACTTCAGCTCTTCTTCCAACTTTTTAACTGGAGCTTCAGCCTCTAGCTGGCATCCCCACAGTGAAAGGCCATTCCATGTTTCAGTCGTGTATTTTTGTTCTCTGTTGCAGTATGCTATACACAGTTCTTCATTAAATGCATTAAAATAAACACATTAAATCTGAGGTGTTCCTGGGTATCCCTGCCTTCAGGTGGTGACGCCCAAACACCTAAAATACAAGTCAGACTTCCCTACATAGAGGTCACTGGCCTCCCTGGGATTTCTCTTGTGGATACTTCTTTCCCAAGATTCATTCCTTTGGTGTCCTGGCTGCCTTGCCAATTGACAGGAGCTCTCCAGATGTAATCATAAACTGACTCCCATATATGGAGAAAAAGAGCAGACTGAAGAAAGAGGTAGATCACCTCCATATTGGTAAGTGGCAGTTTTAATGAGCAATATGAGGCATTGTCTTACGTGGCTATAAGTGACTAAATCTCTGGTTCCACTTGCTGGATTTCAATGACATATATCATTCAGATGGTCTCAACAACACATTACTCTCAAGACTGCAACCCTGAAGTGGCTCCTGATGTAGAATAATAAGTGGATCATACATTCCAAGGACAGAGGAGAGAGAGCAGGGAGCCTCTGATTGTCTGGGTTTAATGCCCATGACAACCAGAGATCATACCCTCTCAATATACAGAGTGTGATTATGAAGACTAAGTTAGGCCGGGCGCGGTGGCCCGTGCCTGTAATCCCTGCTACTTGGGAGGCTGAGGCTGGAGGATCGCTTGAGCTCAGGAGTTCTGGGCTGCAGTGCGCTATGCCGATCGGGTGTCTGCACTAAGTTCGGCATCAATATGGTGACCTCCCGGGAGTGGGCGGGCCACCAGGTTGCCTAAGGAGGGGTGAACCAGCCCAGGTCGGAAACGGAGTAGGTCAAAACTCCAGTGCTGATCAGTAGTAGGATCGCGCCTGTAAATAGCCACTGTACTCCAGCCTGGGCAACATAGTGAGACCCCGTCTCTTAAAGGAAAAAAAAAAAAAAAAACACTTAAGTTAGGCAATGAATACAAAATGCTTGCACAATGCCTGTGCACAAGAAGCACTCCAAACCAGATCTTATAGCTTTACCCTTAACAATTCCCTGTCCACTGATATCTCCTCAATTCAGGCTCTAATACTATTGTCCCATAAAGGACTTGGCATAGTAGACCAAGGAGAGGCATCAAATTACTGTATTTTAACATGGAAAGTCACAGCTGAGATAGAACACAAAGGCAAGGAAGAAAGCTTTACTGTACTAGTGTTTCTCACCACAATGAGATTGTATAGGAAAAGAAGTTGGAGGGCAAACAAAGTATTAAAGGTCAGTTAAAGACTTTAGGAATCTGAAATTAAAGTGCCTCTGGACCCTCTGGAGTCGGTAGTTTCACTGTAGTCCTTGTGCCATCACAGAGGCACTAAAATAAAGCTCCTCATGTATATAAGCTGTTTCGGATGCTGAGGCAGGAGCAAGGAAAGGCTGTCCCAGTGAATAGCCTGGGAGCACAGAGTAGATTTAGAGAGCTGCCAAATGTCCCTGATTTCTGGAAGAATGTATGAATATAAGTTGAAAGGAATAAGTGCCTACAGACGAAGTTTCTCACAGTTATGACAAGGAAAAGAACCAAAAATGGGCCATATTTTTAGGTCCTGTTTGAGAACAGAGACGTCTAAAGGCATGGTAGGTGAAATTGCAAGCTTGGCTAATAAACTTCTCACCATTTAATGCCATAAAGCTATCTTGGACCAATAGCTCTTAAAAGACAATCTGGTGATAGAAACTAAGTGAAAAAATACTGAACTGGCACAACATAAATGTGACATGACTCAGTTTACCTGGAATTGACAAAAATTAGATACTTTCCCTAAAAACATTGTCACATTTTTACGTATCTGAAATTTTCTGCCTATGCTTTTGAATCAAGGACAAAACATAATAGTTACTGTTTTTATATTAATTTGTCATGTCAGAAATTCAACAAAGCTTTTTTTTTTTTAAGGTGGAGAAGCACAGAGTTTTAGAATGACCTGATTTAGATACAACAACATACCTATCAAGAAAATATTTTCCTTCACATTGAAAAATTAGTAATCTCATTAGTATGTCTGCACCCTATGAACCCTGGCATGATAGAAGACTACTGAAAAGCAGTGAAAAGGATTCTGTAACATGAAAGCAATGTAACAATACATTTAGCATTGTGATCAAGAAACAGAACACTGATTAGTCCCTAGAGTAACATACACCCATAAATTGAGTGTCAGGATTGAAAAATTTCACTTTAGATCATGTCATGGCAAATTTTAAGAAGGCTTCCACCATCATTTGACCACAGTTTCTGATATACTAAAATTAGTTAACTTGAAAAGGTCTGTGGTTAGATTTAGTTTGTTTAAATTATTTCATATTCCCCTTCATGTAAGTCATTCAATAACTAGAAAAAAATCTAAAAGAAAACTAAAAACATAAACTATTAAATTCTATAGTTAGCTCATTTGCCTAAGGTTATTATATAAAATGTAATGCTAGATTTGATTTCCATTTTAGTGATTTTTGAACTAGACAAATGTATTATCAATAAGAAATTTGAAGCAGGAATGTCTTCAAGAGCAGCAGTCCTCAACCTTTTTGGCACCAGGGACCAACTTTGTGGAAGACAGTTTTTCCATGGATCAGGGGTGGGAGGTAGGTTTTAGAATGATTCAAGAGCATTAAATTTATTGGGCATTTTGTTTCTAATCTAATACTGCAATTGATCTGACAGGAGGTACTGGTCTACAGCCCAGAGGTTGGGGACCCCTCTTCTAGAGAATGTACAGTACCTGATATACACTTAAAGAGTTGACTTCATTCAGACTTGAACCCTAGCAGCTGATAGTGAGGGAAACCATATGCTGCTTTAAGGTCTAAATAACTAGTACCACATCAAACAATATCACGAAGGCTATTTCCTAGCTGCTCCACACAGACTAGGCAGAGTTTTCTAATAACAGCTTACACTGAATGATGTATGTCTGTAGACATACATCTGTAGACATACAAACCTGCCATTTGGCTCTGATTTCATGACCCAGCAGGGAGTCTGGCAAGTGTATAATGGAGATGTGAGGCTTCTCTAAACCTTCCCTGACATTTCCTCATGTCTCTTAATTCCTGGTCACCTGCTGTGATATCTGAAATTGTTGTTCACTTCTTCATTTCATGTACATCTCATCTTAATTAATAATATCACTCAGAGACTAAATCTCTCAGGACACAAAGGGCCATAACTATGCAGTTATCTTTTCACTTGAGATTTCTGCCAATCCATGATCTTAAATAACAGAGTAAGACTTACTATATATTATGTGACTGCCCAATTAATTTTTTTATTGTTCTTGGTATAATTCCCACATCATCCTAAATTATTCAATTTACAAATAGAGAAATTTTATTTTATAAGTCATAAAAATATAAGTACTTATTTTATTCATTTTTACCTGCTTTAAAGAAAGCCATTAAATGCCTTAAGCAACAAAGGATATTTACTATTTTTTCTATCTATAAAGACTAGGTGTGGATTTGGTTTCAGGCACAGTTTGATCTGCAATCCACCTTAAATTATCTGTGATAATGCCCTTACTAAATTTAGCCCAAATGACTTAGATCAATAAGGACTCAATTCTGAAGTTGAGTGTGTGGTTAACTCTACCCAAATCACTCAGTTAACATTTTAGGGTAAGGTAGAATTTGGGGGTTTATCCAAAAGCTATATGCACCTCATACAGCTAGCAAGGCTTATGAAGGCATTAAGATACACAGAATTCATAGGGAGAGATATTAGCCTTTAAAAATGCATAAACTATCAAAAAATGCTTGTTAATCACTCAGTTGTATTTGACTCTTTACAACCCCATGGACTGTAACTCACCAGGCTTCCTCTGTCCATGAAATTCTCCAGGCAAGAACACTAGTGGGTTGACATTCCCTTCTCTAGGAGACTTTCTTGACCCAGGGATTGAACCCAGGTCTCCTGTATTGCAGACGGATTATTTACTATCTGAGCCACCAGGGAGGCCCCTATTTCCATGCCCTTCTCCAGGTGATCTTCCTAACCCAGTGATTGAACCCAGGTCTCCCGCATCACAGGCAGATTTGTTACTGTCTGAGCCACCAGGGAAGCCCAAGAGTACTGGAGTGGGTATCCTATCCCTTCTCCAGAGGATCTTCCTGACCCAGGAACCAAACCGGGGTCTTCTGCATTACAGGAAGATTTTTTGGTGGGAAAGCCCCCAACACCCCTACCAATAAATAAATAAATAAGTAAATGCTTAAGCTATTATAAAAGCAATGCATTTTCTCTCTACAAGGAAACAACCCAACATTTCAAATATCTATGCCTATATGCTGAAGTCCAGAGTCACCAGGGATATGCCTTTTTTTTTTTTTTTTGGTGGGGGGTGTCAGGGCTTTTCATGAGCCTCTTTATAGCCTAGTAGTGATGGTTAAATGAAGATTTATCTTCCTACAACATTTGCACTATGCCATGGTAACAATTACATAACTAATAACTCCTTTTTGGAAATGAGAAGGATTAAGTAGAATATAGAGTCCACCGGCCATAGCACATAGGATAACTAGACAATAATGCAATAACTCTACCCTGCTAGTGAGTGAATTATTTGGTCAGTCAGTCTGGTGGCGTCTAGTTTTGTTTTCTGGGAGAATAGAACGTTCTTGGTTTCTGTCCTCTATGTCCATAGCCAGAATAAGCATAGGCAAGATGTTTTTCTAGGAACTGGATCAATTTAATAGTACTCCTATTAGAAGAGTTCTGTCACTCTAGGTATTGAATAATCATCCTGTTGAAGAGAGTTTAGCAATACAGTCTGCTATGGTGGACCAAATGATTTTTCCCTTTCTTCACTCCTTCCTTTATCTATGCCCTCTTTGTCATCTGACTTTGCAGTCCCCTGAAAAGGAGGCAGCATACATCCCATATAAATTTGATATACCCATATTACTTGTTTGACAATGGCATGTGAGTGAACATGATTCAAACAGGGGATTTGAATGTACATGGCTATTTTAGTTTACTTTCCAGTGCTTCTGCAACAACATGAATTCATATCCCAGGAAGTCCATTGGTCACAGAAGAATAAATAAGACAGGAACTCATGGCTTGGAGACAATCCAATGGAGTTGGCCTTATCCCAGCCAAACCACAGAGATGTAAATAAGAAATAAAGGTTTTTTGTTGTATGCTACTGAGTTTAGAAGGTGTTTTATTTATTTATTTATTGCAAAGCACCATATTTTACAAAGCATGATATTATTGGTGACAAAATTGGTAACCAGAAGTACAGTACTATTCATCAAAATTTTAAATTTTGTACTGTTATCTATGGGGTCAGTGAGGGAAAAGCTGTACTTACAGAAGACTGAAAACTTTTACAAAAATGAAAAAAAAATCTTTTAAAAGAGACTGGAAAATAGAAACTTGTGCTATGTAATGGCCAAAAATCTGTAAAAACTATCACCTGCAATAATTGAAAAATAAAAAATATATACCTAATGATCTTATGGCCTTGAAAAAGAGGCTTACCAGGAAGAACACTGAATGTATAAGCTGGCTCCAATGGGCTGCATTTGATAAAA
>NW_011494837.1:1729291-1745731 GCF_000754665.1 Bison bison bison | reverse complement strand
TTGAATCCGACTCTGTGTGACCCCACAGATGGCAGCCCACCAGGCTCCGCCGTCCCTGGGATTCTCCAGGCAAGAACACTAGAGTGGGTTGCCATTTCCTTCTCCAATGCATGAAAGTGAAAAGTGAAAGTGAAGTCGCCCAGTAGTGTCCATCTCTTAGTAACCCCATGGACTACAGCCTACCAGGCTCCTCCATCCATGGGATTTTCCAGGCAAGAGTACTGGAGTGGGTTGTCATTGCCTTCTCCGAATAAAATATGCAATTTAATATAAATACAGTGGGCTGAATATGAAAGTCACTCAGTCATGTCTGACTCTTTGCAATACCATGGACTATAGCCTGCCAGGCTCCTCAGTCCATGGGATTCTCCAGGCAAGAGTCAGATCAGAACAGATCAGATCAGTCGTTCAGTCATGTCCAACACTTTGTGACCCCATGAATCGAAGCACGCCAGGCCTCCCTGTCCATCACCAGCTCCCGGAGTTCACCCAGACTCAAGTCCATCGATCAGTGATACCATCCAGCCATTTCATCCTCTGTCGTCCCTTTCTCCTCCTGCCCCCAATCCCTCCCAGCATCAGAGTCTTTTCCAATGAGTCAACTCTTTGCATGAGGTGGCCAAAGTACTGGAGTTTCAGCTTTAGCATCATTCCTTCCAAAGAAATCCCAGGGCTGGTCTCCATCAGAATGGACTGGTTGGATCTCCTTGCAGTCCAAGGGACTCTCAAGAGTCTTCTACCAACACCACAGTTCAAAAGCATCAATTCTTTGGCCCTCAGCCTTCTTCACAGTCCAACTCTCACATCCATACACAACCACAGGAAAAACCATAGCCTTGAAGAGACGAACCTTTGTTGGCAAAGTAATGTCTCTGCTTTTGAATATGCTATCTAGGTTGGTCATAACTTTCCTTCCAAGGAGTAAGTGTCTTTTAACTTCTTGGCTGCAGTCACCATCTGCAGTGATTTTGGAGCCCAGAAAAATAAAGTCTGACACTGTTTCCACTGTTTCCCCATCTCTTTCCCTTGAAGTGATGGGACTGGATGCCATGATCTTCGTTTTCTGAATGTGGAAGTTTAAGCCAACTTTTTCACTCTCCTCTTTCACTTTCATCAAGAGGCTTTTGAGTTCCTCTTCACTTTCTGCCATAAGGGTACAGTCATTTGCATATCTGAGGTTATTGATATTTTATCTGAGGTTATTGATATTTCTCCTGGCAATCTTGATTCCAGCTTGTGTTTCTTCCAGCCCAGCGTTTCTCATGATGTACTCTGCATATAAGTTAAATAAGCAGGATGACAATATACAGCCTTGATGTACTCCTTTTCCTATTTGGAACCAGTCTGTTGTTCCATGTCCAGTTCTAACTGTTGCTTCCTAACCTGCACACAAACTTCTCAAGAGGCATATTAAGTGGTCTGGTATTCCCATCTCTTTCAGAATTTTCCACAGTTTATTGTGATCCACACAGTCAAAGGCTTTGGCATAGTCAATAAAGCAGAAATAGATGTTTTTCTGGAACTCTCTTGCTTTTTCTATGATCCAGCAGATGTTGGCAATTTGATCTCTGGTTCCTCTTCCTTTTCTAAAACCAGCTTGAACATCTGGAAGTTCATGGTTCACATGTTGCTGAACTCTGGCTTGGAGAATTTTGAGCATTACTTTACTACAGTGTGCACTAGTGCAATTGTGCGGTAGTTTGAGCATTCTTTGGCATTGCCTTTCTTTGGGATTGGAATGAAAACTGACCTTTTCCAGTCCTGTGGCCACTGCTGAGTTTTCCAAATTTACTGGCATATTGAGTGCAGCACTTTCATAGCATCATCTTTCAGGATTTGGAATAGCTCAACTGGAAGTCCATCACCTCCACTAGCTTTGTTCATAGTGATGCTTTCTAAGGCCCACTTGACTTGAAATTCCAGGATGTCTGGCTCTAGGTCAGTGATCACACCATCGTGATTATCTGGGTCGTGAAGATCTTTCTTGTACAGTTCTTCTGTGTATTCTTGCCATCTCTTCTTAATATCTTCTGCTTCTGTTAGGTCCATACCATTTCTGTCCTTTATCGAGCCCATCTTTGCATGAAATGTTCCTTTGGTATCTCTGATTTTCTTGAAGAGATCCCTAGTCTTTCCCATTCTGTTGTTTTCCTCTATTTCTTTGCATTGATCGCTTAAGAAGGCTTTCTTATCTCTTCTTGCTATTCTTTGGAACTCTTCATTCAGATGTTTATATCTTTCATTTTCTCCGTTGCTTTTTGCTTCTTTTCTTTTCATAGCTATTTGTAAGGCCTCCCCAGACAGCCATTTTGCTTTTTTGCATTTCTTTTCCATGGGGATGGTCTTGATCCCTGTCTCCTCTACAATGTCACAAACCTCATTCCATAGCTCATCAGGCACTCTGTCTATCAGAGCTAGTCCCTTAAATCTATTTCTCACTTCCACTGTATAATCATAAGGGATTTGATTTAGGTCATACCTGAATGGTCTAGTGGTTTTCCCTACCTTCTTCAATTTCAGTCTGAATTTGGCAATAAGGAGTTCATGGTCTGAGCCACAGTCAGCTCTTGGTCTTGTTTTTGCTGACTGTATAGAGCTTCTCCATCTTTGGCTGCAAAGAATATAATCAATCTGATTTTGGTGTTGACCATCTGGTGATGTCCATGTATAGAGTCTTCTCTTGTGTTGTTGCAAGAGGGTGTTTGTTATAACCAGTGCATTTTCTTGGCAAAACTCTATTAGTCTTTGCCCTGCTTCATTCCATATTCCAAGACCAAATTTGCCTGTTACTCCAGGTGTTTCTTGACTTCCTACTTTTGCATTCCAGTCCCCTATAATGAAAAGGACATCTTTTTGGGGTGTTAGTTCTTTAAAGTCTTGTAGGTCTTCATAGAACCATTCAACTTCAGCTTCTTCAGCATTTCTGGTTGGGGCATAGACTTGGATTACTGTGATATTGAATGGTTTGCCTTGGAAACGAACAGAGATCATTCTGTCATTTTTGAGATTGCATCCAAGTACTGCATTTTGGACTCTTTTGTTGACCTTGATGGCTACTCCATTTCTTCTGAGGGATTCCTGCCCGCAGTAGTAGATATAATGGTCATCTGAGTTAAATTCACCCATTCCAGTCCATTTGAGTTCGCTGATTCCTAGAATGTCGACACTCACTCTTGCCATCTCTTGTTTAACCACTTCCAATTTGCCTTGATTCATGGACCTGACATTCCAGGTTCCTATGCAATATTGCTCTTTACAGCATCGGACCTTTCTTCTGTCACCAGTCACATCCACAGCTAGGTATTGTTTTTGCTTTGGCTCCATTCCTTCATTCTTTCTGGAGTTATTTCTCCACTGATCTCCCGTAGCATATTGGGCACCTACTGACCTGGGGAGTTTCTCTTTCAGTATCCTATCATTTTGCCTTTTCATACTGTTCATGGGGTTCTCATGGCAAGAATATTGAAGTGGTTTGCCATTCCCTTCTCCAGTGGACCACATTCTGTCAGATCTCTCCACCATGACCCGCCCATCTTGGGTTGCCCCACGGGCATGGCTTAGTTTCATTGAGTTAGACGGGTTGTGGTCCTAGTGTGATTAGATTGACTAGTTTTCTGCGAGTATGGTTTCAGTGTGTTTGCCCCCTGATGCCCTCTTGCAACACCTACCATCTTACTTGGGTTTCTCTTACCTTGGTCGTGGGGTATCTCTTCACGGCTGCTTCAGCAAAGCGCAGCCATTGCTCCTTACCTTGGATGAGGGATAGCTCCTCACTGCCGCCCTTCCTGACCTTCAAAGTGGGATAGCTCCTCTAGGCCCTCCTATGCCCACACAGCCACAGCTCCCTGGACATGGGGTGCTCCTTCCAGCCGTCGCCCTTGGCCTCGGACTTGGGGTAACTCCTCTTGTCGCCACCCCTGACCTCTGTCGCTGGGTATCTCCTCTCCGCCGCCCCCTCTGACCTCGGAGGCGGGGTAGCTCCTCTCAGCCATTCCTGCGCAGTCACAGTCTGGTATTCTCGGCTGCTGCCTGGAGTAGATAGCCATTCCCTTCTCCAGGAGATCTTCCCAAACCAGGCATTGAACAGGGGGCTGAGTAAGTCTAATAAATGCAACTGGAGGGATAGCTCAAATCAAAGGTGGTAAGGTCATCACTCATAAAGAATTAAAGTGATGCTTCCTAGTTCTGTTTTTCTCAGAGCAGATTATGAATGTAGGTTCCAGGTGGAAGTAATTTTCCAAAGAAGTATCTCCAGGAGAAATTGGCTGGTCCAAACCTACTTAGGCTCCAAAATTCTGGGCTTGCAGCCATTTGCTAATCACAGCCCCTTGGCAGATAATGTTCTCAGAGGGATGTTAGAAAATAGCACTTTCAGTTCAGTCACTCAGTCCTGTCTGATTCTTTGGGACCACATGGACTGCAGTATGTCAGGCTTCCCTCTCCATCACCAACTCCTGGAGTTTGCTCAAACTCATGTCCATTGAGTCGGTGATGCCATCCAACCATCTCATCCTCTGTCATCCCTTTTCCTCCTGCCTTCAATCTTTCCCAGCATCAGGGTCTTTTCTGGTGAGTCAGTTCTTTGCATCAGGTGGCCGAAGTATTGGAGTTTCAGCTTCAACATCAGTCCTTCCAAGGAATATTCAGGACTTATGTTTTTAGCTTTGACTGGTTTCACCTCTTTGCAGTCCAAGGGACTCTCAAGAGTCTTCTCCAACACCACAGCTCAAAAGCATCAATTCTTAGGTGCTCAGCTTTCTTTATAGTCCAACTCTCACATCCACGAGTGAGTGAGTGAAGTCGCTCAGTCGTGTCCAACTCTTTGCGACCCCATGGACTATAGCCCACCAGGTTCTTCCATCCATGGGATTCTCCAGGTAAGAGTACTGGAGTGGGTTGCCATTTCCTTCTCCAGGGGATCTTCCCGACCCCGGGATCGAACCCAGGTCTCCCACATTGCAGGAAGACGCTTTAACCTCTGAGCCACCAGGGAAGCAACTCACATCCACACCTGACTACTAAAAAACCATAGTCTTGACTAGACGGAACTTTGTTGGCAAAAAATGTCTCTGCTTTTTAATATGCTGTATAGGTTGGTCATAACTTTCCTTCCAAGGAGTAAGCGTCTTTTAATTTCATGGCTGCAGTCACCATCTGCAGTGATTTTGGAGCCCCCCACAACAAAGTCTGTTACTGTTTCCACTGTTTCCTTTTACTGTGATCTTAGTTTTCTGAAAGTTTAGTTTTAAGCCAACTTTTTCATCTTCATCTTTCACTTTCATCAAGAGGCTCTTTAGATTTTCTTCGCTTTCTGCCATAAGGGTGGTGTCATCTGCATATCTGAGGTTATTGATATTTCTCCTGGAAGTCTTCATTCCAGCTTGTGCTTCATCCAGCCCAGCGTTTCTCATCATGTACTCTGCATATAAGTTAAATAAGCAGGATGACAATATACTGCCTTGACGTACTCCTTTCCCTATTTGGAACCAGTCTGCTGCTTCATGGCCAGTACTAACTGTTGCTTCCTGACCTGCATACAGATTTCTCAGGAGGAAGGTCAGGCGGTCTGGTATTCTCGTCTCTTGAAGAATTTTCCACAGTTTGTTGTGATCCACACAGTCAAAGGCTTTGGCATAGTCAATAAAGCAGAAGTAGATGTTTTTCTGGAACTCTCTTGCTTTTTCTTTGATCCAATGAATGCTGGCAATTTGATCTCTGTTTCCTCTGGCTTTTCTAAATCCAGCTTGAACATCTGGAAGTTCACAGTTCATGTACTATTGAAGCCTGGCTTGGAGAGTTTTGATCATTACTTTGCTAGCATGTGAGATGAGTGCAATTGTGTGGTAGTTAAGTAGTAGTCTAAATAAATTTACCCGAAACCCTAACATATTGCATTTTTCATAGATTCCTATTTGATATAGGATTATATGATCCAATAAAATTCACAGATTATGGAGAAAATAATCCCCATTAAGCCATTGTGGTTATAGTAAAATAGTAAAGTGATTGAAGGAGAGAGTACTAAGAGAAAAGGTCAGATAAATGTTTATGGGGAAAGTGAGGTGGAAAAGAAGTACCATGTAAATTAAAGACATCCAGTTAAATTTGAATTTCAGATAAATGAAACATTTTTTATATTAATATATCTCAAGTATTATATGGGACATACATATTTTCAAAAATCCTTGTTTATCTGAAACTCAAATTTAGAAACAATAGGTTTTTATTGTTGCTGTTTTGTTTTGTGTTTTCCAATTTAGCAACCCTGGAGTGGGGCTGGTAGGGGACTGAGGGGTGAGGGGGGGAAGGGCTACTGCATAAGAGTATTACAGCCATTTCAAGGTCTTAGTCTTTTACTATAAATGATATTTTTAAGTAATTATTTTAAGGTAAGGAAAGGCATGATTTGCCTTACTTTTAAATAATTTTTATGCCTATATTTGGAAATAGGCTGAAAGTGAGAAATGATGGAAGCAGAAAAACAAGCTAGCAAAATTTTTCAGCAATTTAGGCAACAATTGCTGGTAACATGTAGTAAGACAGTAAGAGTGTTCATAGTGTTATGTGGTGTGATTCTGGATTTATTTTGAAGATAATGCATGTAAGATATGCTAATGGATTAATGGTGAAGTATGAAAGAAGCCAAGAATGGGTATAATGGTTTGGTTTGGTGTTTTCCCTTGCCAACTGGGAAAAAAGAGTTTCAAAATACAGAGATTAATAAAGATTATAGATGAAACAAGTTTGGTGGCAGAAATGAGTAGTTCTACTCTGGATATGTCACTTTTGAGAAACCTGATATACATCCAAATGAAGATGATGAGTGCACAGTTAGCTATAAGGAGAGATTCACAGGATGAAAAACATCTGAAAATAATATTCTTAAAGATGATACTTCAAGTCATGGAACTAAGTATGGTCATATTGACAATTGTTTTGGAGGTTAAACCTTGTCCTCCTGGGTCAAAATATATACTTGTTTTCCTGAAGCATGCTGAGATGTTACCCCTGTTGTTTAAAAGGCCACGAATAATGGTTGGCTTTAAAAAATATATGTGTTCTCCTTGTCAAGACACTGCCCTAGCTGAGATTTTTTCAACAAGGGAGGCTTAGTATTCTCAGAACATTGCTATAAAGAAATTCTGTTGAATTTATAAATTATCTCTAAAATAAAAGAAAATCGGTACCTGGGACAGCAGATCTACAAAAATTGATAGTTCTAAGATCTCTTTAATACATAATATCTCTCATAATCTGAGCTTCAAGAAAACATTGATTCTATCTTAAAACGCTTGTATGCTGTGTTTATAAATTCAAAACACGGGAACTGTTTTTGGAGTAGACAAAATATCAATAATTTATGCTGTTACATTAACATAACTTTCACCTGTGCTTTAATGATTTGTAGTTTTATACTGAGAGAATTATGATCCCTCTGTAATACTTTTACTTGGTCCCAACACCCCTCACTTTTTAATATTTTCATCTAACAAAGGGCACAAATAAAAGTGAACATTTAACTACCTCATTAAGACTCAAAAGTGAACATTTAATTACCTCATTAAGACTCAGTATTATGATTTTAACTGACTTCAGTTACTTAACAGATCAATAGTATTCAAGTCAGTTTATGGTAACAATCAACCCCTAGTAACAAATATCTGAACCAAAACTTCCTAATGGTTCCATAGATTATAAATCATGAAACACAGAAACAGTCTTAAAATCAAGAAGTGTGAAAAATAAAGAGAATTTTATTTTTGGCCATGCTTCTCTAACTCTTTAATATGGCAATGTTCTTTGTAAATCTGGAAAGTTTTTGAGAGCTATTTGGATATTATTTATAGCACATACTTTAGGAAAGAAAACTCTAGATGTGTATTTCAGGTTATGTACATTTTCTGAGAAGATTACTAAAGCAAAACTGCAAAAGCCAATGAATGAGAGGAAGTTTTTTTTTTAATTTATAAATCATACTAATACCCAACTAAAATAAGAGCCAAGATACAGATAGATAAGTAGACAGGCAGACAAATACAGAGATAGACATACAAATACAACAGACTATATCATTAATACAATGGAGTGTGATCATAGATATGGCATCTGATGATAAAGAAGAACCATATCTTAATCTAACTTGTAATACACAAATTATTTTGTGTGTTTATATTTTGAAAATACAGTATAAATTGTTCTACAGTATACACAAACCTCTGTATAAAACGAGTTATGTTGTAATGATAGAAATTTAATGTTCAAAAGTCTTACAGGTTACATTACAATCTAACTTGAAATATGAAAATGATTTGTGTAATATCCCTAATTATTATTCACCTTTTATCATAAAGAACATTACATTAAGCATATATTAGTAAACTTGTGTACTTTTTCAGTAAGACAGATCTGAGTTTAAATTTCAGATACACCATGAACTTAGTTATATAGCCACTGGTTTCTTTACTAAAATATAAAAGACAATATTTAAATCATACAGTGTTTTTGAAGATTAAATGGCAAAGTACACAAGGCACAGAACTTCACACAGAGTCTGACACTTACATTTAATGTTATTATCACTATTATTAACATTTGTAAGACATTTTAAAGCAGTACACAGGGAAATCTTCTTAAACCCCTGAAATTAAATTAGAAAACCAATTTACAATGAATGACATCTCATAACCCAAAACAGATGTACGTAACATCTTGACTTCTGGTTTTTGCCCTATTCTCAGGGATTTATGCACTTTAACTTGTTTAATTATAACACACTTCATATTGTTAGCTTGATATTATCCATGAGAAAACTGAGCCACAAAGATACTATCAAACTCCAAATAGCTAGTAAATGGCAGAGCTAGTAACTGAACCAGCAACAATTAGGTTCCAATCTGCTCTTTATGATACACTGCTTCTCTAGATAAAGGTTCAGTTCAGTCACTCACTCATGTCTGACTCTTTGCAATCGCATGAACCACAGCATGCCAGGCCACCCCATCCATTACCAACTCCCAGGTCCACCCAAACCCATATCCATTGAGTTAGTAATGCCATCCAACCATCTCATCCTCTGTTGTCCCCTTCTCCTCCTGCCCTCAATCTTTCCCAGCATCAGGGTCTTTTCAAATGAGTCAGCTCTTCCCATCAGGTGGCCAAAGTATTGGAGTTTCAGCTTCAACATCAGTCCTTCCAATGAACACCCAGGACTGATCTCCTTTAGGATGGACTGGCTGGATCTCCTTGCAGTCCAAGGGACTCTCAAGAGTCTTCTCCAATACCACAGTTCAAAAGCATCAATTCTTCAACACTCAGCTTTCTCTATAGTCCAACTCTCACATCCATACATGACCACAGGAAAAACCATAGCCTTGACTAGACAGACCTTTGTTGGCAAAGTAATGTCTCCACTTTTCAATATGCTGTCTAGGTTGCATGTCTACCTAAAGGTAGATGACAAATTAAATAGATTAATAAAAATAATGAACTAGAAAGTGAGATGAAGTAGATGAAAGAGATTTGTTCAAGGAACGAGTATAAAACTAGAATGGTAACATACTCAAAGTCTTTATCAACAGAAGGGGAGATTGGTAACAAGGAGGTGGGGGATTTAGGAGATAGTCAAATAAAAGATTTTGTAACTAGTGCTCAGAAAATCACAGTGCAGTAAATCTCATGGCATTTGGACTCTACTTGCCATATGTCTCTTTAATGGGGTTTAATACAAGGTTCAAACAAATATTTAAATTATGTAATTTCTTATCTTGGTTACTCTGCCTTTTCTAAAACCAGCTTAAATATCCCAGATCAAATTGCCAATATCCTTTGGATCATCGAAAGAGCAAGAGACTTCCAGAAAAACATCCATATCTGTTTTATTCACTATGCCAAAGCCTTTGACTGTGTAGATCACAACAAACTGTGATAAATTCTGAAAAAGCTGGGAATACCAGACAACCTGACCTGCCTCTTGAGAAATCTGCATGCAGGTCAGGAAACAAGTTAGTACTGGACATGGAACAACAGACTGGTTCCAAATAGGAAAAGGAGTACATCAAGGCTACAAGTTAGTACTGGACATGGAACAACAGAATGGTTCCAAATAGGAAAAGGAGTACATCAAGGCTGTATATTGTCACCCTGCTTATTTAACTTATATGCAGAGCACATCATGAGAAACGCTGGGCTGGAAGAAGCACAAGCTGGAATCAAGATTGCCGGGAGAAATATCAGTCAACCTCAGATATGCAAATGACACCACCCTTATGGCAGAAAGCGAAGAAGAACTAAATAGGCTCTTGATAAAAGTGAAAGAGGAGGTGAAAAATTTGGCTTAAAGTTCAACATTCAGAAAACTAAGATCATGGAATCCAGTCCCATCACTTCATGGCAAATAGATGGGGAAACAGTGGAAACAGTGACAGATTTTATTTTGGGGGCTTTAAAATCACTGCAGATGGTGACTGTACCCATGAAATTAAAAGATGCTTATTTCTGGGAGAAAAGTTATGACCAACTTAGACAGCTATTAGAAAGCAGAGACATTACTTTGCCAACAAAGGTCCATCTAGCCAAGGCTATGGTTTTTCCAGTGGTCATGTATGAATGTGAGAGTTGGACAATAAAGAAAGCTGAGTACCAAAGAATTGATGCTTTTGAACTGTGGTGTTTTAGAAGACTCTTGAGAGTCTCTTGGACTGCAAGGAGATCCAACCAGTCCATCCTAAAGGATATCGGTCCTGAGTGTTCATTGGAAGGACTGATGTTGAAGCTGAAACTCCAATATTTTGGCCACCTGATACGAAGAACTGACTCATTTGAAAAGGCCTTGGTGCTAGGAAAGATTGAAGGCAGGAGGAGAAGTGGATGACAGAGCACTGACTCAATGGACAATAGTTTGAGTAAACTCCAGGAGTTGGTGATGGACAGGAAGGCCTGGCATGCTGCAGAATGGGGTTGCAAAGAGTCAGACACGACTGAGCGACTAAACTGAACTGAACTGAATTCCTTCTCTTAGCTCTAATTCTATTAATGTATTAATTCAGTAGTTTAACATTCAGAGCCAGCCATAACCAGCACTCTTTATGGACTTGAGATGCAGTGATGACCTAGACACAGATCTAAATTCTCTAAAATAATCTAAATTCATAGAATGATTAAAAAAACTCTGTCCCTCTACCATTGAGCCTACTTGGTAGACATCAAACAAGGACTTAGAGGACTTCCTGTAGGCAAGAAGGACATATTTCAAACCACTTGAAAAATTAATATGAGATGTGTGGTAAGCGAGAACATGAAAGAAAATGTCAGAAATCAACCCTTCTATGAATAAATGCCTTCAATCATCCCTTCATTTCCAGAAAGGTCCCTAGAACTCTTGAAACTTCAAAAGAGACTGAGATTTTGATCATACTCTTTTCAGAAATAAGGTGTTTTGACATAATAAATTCTCGTCTCCCACACTGTAGATTCTTTACTGTCTGAGCCACCAGGGAAGCCCAAAGCCTGTTCACAAAGAATTAATTCCCATGACACTCAACTGGGGCAAAGAGGAAAGCCATCCTATATATCAACTCATTTAAAATGCCGCAGTTTTATTATTTATTTCTGGGGAAGGTTTTAAGCACACACACCCAAAAATCCTCCACATTAAAGAGATAGTATGCATCTTCATGCAACTCTACATTGCTTTTCAAAGATTTGATATATGGTAGGAAGGGAATTTTTTAAAGCTGCAAAGATTTATAGTAGAGCAATATTATAATTTTGTTGTGGATAAAAACAGAAGTGTATTCCTGATGCAGACACAAGTAAAAGAGAAGTGACTATGGTTGGCATGAAAATTCCTGGTGTTTCACATTATTCACAGGAAAAAGTAGAGTGGTTACACCCCTGGACTTGATCTAAGAAAGCTGGAAGTTGGAGAAAGGGAGGTAAATAGTTACAAAGTCCATTTCACTCTTGGTGCAACAGGGGAAACAAATTATTTTAACATAACTGACAGTAAGCAGGACTGAAACCACAGAGACATAATCAAAGCACCAATTCTGATAGCAGCAATTTGAGAAGAAGTGGCCAGAACAAACTATCTTTAGTATAATTCTCTAGGGCTGGGGTTGGGGAATCAACTGCAAAGTATTTATTAGAGTACTCTAGTAAGGCACATTTTAGTGACATTTTAATACCACTTACGTTGCTAATATACAAACACTATATATTTATCAAGCATGGTTTATAAGAACATTTTTAATAACCCCAACCAGTTGAGAAGCTTGGCAAACAGTAAACTCAATTTGAGAAAGATAGTTTTTCCTAAAAAGTGCTTTTAATCATTAAAACATGTATGAATTCATAAATTTAGACTGTCTTTCTAAATCAACTGAATATTTTGCAAGAGTGTATGGTTTTCCTAAATATGAAGTATTCTTTACACTTCTTTCTCTTACTAGAGTATTTGGAAATGTATTTTATTTTATTAAGAGGATATTATCTGTACAAATACCATGTAGTTATTTGGAATTGATCACTGTGTTGAGCTTCTAACATGTTTTTATTCAGTGATTTTTATAAAAACTTAACAATCATAACCCATATTTACATTTTATACTCAACAGAATTTGCATAGAAAGAGTTGAATACTTTGCAGTCTTAGCTCTCAGAATCTAGGTTAAAAATGCTAGTTTTATAAGGAGTTGCAAATCAACTTCAGTTAAAAATAATATTAAATAAGTTTGGCAAATCTTATTATGTTTTCTGTTTCTGTAGTAAAAATATCTTAAACATAAGATAATGGGATCACTTTTAAAATATTATAAAATATTGAACATTATCAGAAATATTTCTATAATCAGAAAAAATGACCTATTCTGATTTAAACACAAATATATTTATTTATTCATCTGAGCTTCTGTTTGCAAGCATACATTCATTTAGCATGTATTTGTTGAGCAGATAAAGTAGCAGGTATTTTACTATGCACTGAGGAACAAAGGTGAATAACAAACAGTAATTATTTTTTCTGAGTATGGAAGACAAAGCACTCCAGATAAAATTCTGTGGCTGTTATTTTATAATAGATTACAGTCCTGGAGCAAGAAAAATGCATGTTTGAATTCTGATTTAGCTGTTTCTTAATTGTGTAGTTCTGATTAAGGTCCTTCAACTTTATAAAGTCTGCTGCTGCTGCTGCTAAGTCGCTTCAGTCGTGTCCGACTCTGTGTGACCCCAGAGACAGCAGCCCACCAGGCTCCCCTGTCCCTGGGATTCTCCAGGCAAGAACACTAGAGTGGGTTGCCATTTCCTTCTCCAATGCATGAAAGTGAAAATTTAAAGTAAAGTCGCTCAGTCGTGTCCGACTCCTAGCAACCCCATGGACTGCAGCCTACCAGGCTCCTCCGTTCATGGGATTTTCCAGGCAAGAGTACTTGAGTGGGGTGCCATTGCCTTCTCCTTCTAAAGTCAAGCTCCCTTTATTAGAGGAGTTTCCTTTCCTTTAAAATATTTAAAATAATATCACTTAAGAATTGTCAGGATTACATGAAATAATACATGTAAATTACAATAATATTAGCCTAGTAGTTATGTTTTTAATAACATATAAAAGAAGAACCCAGAAGTAGAGTGTGCAATTCAAATTTAGTGGTTATTCTGATCATCTATACCACTAATACCATGGAATAAAAGTATGCATACTTACTGCTACTTTGTTGTATTCAATTCCCACACCACACACACACAAAAAAAATCAATAAACATTCCAAACAAGTATTAAAGTAGCAGCCAATTGAAAAATTAACACTTTTTTATGTAAAATATTAGACCTTATATAAAGAAAGCCCTTTTTTCATCCAAGATAGCATGAAGTAGTGTAGCTAGTGCTGGTCATTAGGGCTTACAGCTTTGGAATCCTTTCACATCACACTTTCCATATGCATTGCTCTTATAATGATGCTCAAACTTAGGTGGTCCCATAATTGAAAGAAAATTTACATATGAAGTCACAAAATATTTTCCCCATCTTTTTTTTAATAAGAACAATATTTAAACTTGTCCCATTTATGTGTCAAGTATTCTATTTCTTTTTTATAATTTACCCACATAAGATAAATACATTTTGAATGTATTTATATTCCTTTAGATGTGTTTACTTGTATAAGCCTTATATTGAAAACTTATTATTATTGATGTCATGATACTATTATTCTGAAAGTTGAAAATATCTATTCTTTCATCCTATTTTCCAATGAAACTTGTGTCTATTTTTTAAAAATCTTTGTAAGATGGATAAAACAAAATACCTTGACAAGGTGAGTGAAGGACAAAATAAAAACAGTTAACAGCAACAATTCTATTTATGATAAGGAATGCAACAGAATGTAAACATAATTGGATACTTGTTCTGACGATCTTTTTCTCTTAGAAGATGAAATCTGGGAATATATCAGAGGTGAATCACCACTGTCATAGAAAATACACATCTTGCAAAGAGCTAGGATATCCTAAGCACCACAAAGCATAGAATCAGATCTAGAAAATGTTACTTTTTATTAGGGTTCAAGTCACTGAAACCAAGAAATTTACTGGTATCTGACAGATGTAGCTCCCCAATCCAAGAAAATATTGTACAAGCCAAGGTTCAACACCTGCTCGTTTAGGATACTCTATTCAAAAATTCAAATAAGCAGGAAAGAGACTGAAGGACACTGTAGCAGGAGTTCTTGTTGGCTCTTTCTATTGTAAGTTGGGGGTGGGTCACACTACCACAGATGTAACTGTGGCTCAGGGGCACCATGAATTTTATTAAATAAAAACATATGTATGCATTCGAAGTCACTTCATGTCCAAATGTGCAACCCTATGGACTGTAGCCTGAGGCTCCACTGTACATGGGATTCTCCCGGCAGGTATACCAGAGTGGGTTGCCATGCTCTCCTCCAGGTAATCTTCCCAACCCAGGTCAACCCATGTCTCTGACATCTCCTACGTTGGCAGGTGGGTTCTTCATCACTAGTGCCAATTGTGAAGCCCCAAAGAAAGAAGGGGAGACTGTAAAACACCAAGATACTATCCTAAATGATAGTTACTATAGAGCTGGCACTATCAGTTGATTAAATTTACCATATTCAGATGAAGAGCAATATTAAGGAAAAAAAAATAGCCCTGAAAAAAAAAAGTCCTTTATAAATCTCAGATCCCAAGTATGTCCAAACTATATGCACATGAATTTCTAACAAAATACTAAAGTAAGGCCATAGTTAAATATTTCATATATATATTAGGACATTGTTGGACTGATTTAAACAGAAGTGATCTACTAGACACTTAAATCAAATACAAGTTTTTTCTTTCTGAAATTAGATTACATCAGTGAATTGACCAGATGTAGTAGAGTGATAACTATAATATGCGACTTGGTGAAAAGAAACCTGAAGCTTTAGTGTAAGTATGTCCTAAATACCCCATAAGATATATTTATAATTTAAATGTTTTCTTGTTTCTCTGAAATCCAAATTTAACTAGGTGGTCTGTATTTTATGTGATAACCCTATCTTAGCAGGACAGGACTGGGTTAGACTTAATAAGTTACTTAGAAAATAAGGTAAGATTCTTGCACAGCTAAGTACAAAAAAGAACATCATGACCCAGATGATCATGATGGTGTGATCACTCACCTAGAGCCAGAGATCCTGGAAGTGAAGTCAGGTGGGCCTTAGGAAGCATTACTAGGAACAAAGCTAGTGGAGGTGATGGAATTCCAGTTGAGCTATTTCAAATCCTAAAAGATGATGCTGTGAAAGTGCTGCATTCAATATGCCAGCAAATTTGGAAAACTCAGCAGTGGCCATAGGACTGGAGAAGGTCAGCTTTCATTCCAATCCCAAAGAAAGGCAATGCCAAAGAATGCTCAAATTACCACACAATTACACTCATCTCACACACTAGTAAAGTGATGCTTAAAATTCTCCAAGCCAGGCTTCAGCAATACCTGAACAGTGAAATTACAGATGTTCAAACTGGTTTTAGAAAAGGCAGAGGAACCAGAGATCAAATTGCCAACATCGGCTGGATCATCGAAAAAGCAAGAGAGTTCCAGAAAAGCATCTATTTCTGCTTTATTGACTATGCCAAAGCCTTGGACTGTGTGGATCACAATAAACTGAAAAATTCTGAAAGAGATGGGAATACCAGACCACCTGACCTGCCTCTTGAGAAACCTATATGCAGGTCAGGAAGCAACAGTTAGAACTGGACATGGAACAGACTGGTTCCAAATATGAAAAGGAGTATGTCAAGGCTGTATATTGTCACCCTGCTTATTTAACATACATGCAGAGTACATCATGAGAAACATTGAGCTGGATGAAGCACAAGCTGGAATCAAGATTGCTGGGGGAAATATCAATAACCTCAGATATGAAGATGACACCACCCTTATGGCAG
>NW_011494837.1:1714583-1729091 GCF_000754665.1 Bison bison bison | reverse complement strand
CCTTGGAAGGAAAGTTATGATCAACCTAGACAGCATATTAAAAAGCAGAGACATTACTTTGTCAACAAAGGTCTGTCTAGTCAAGGTTATGTTTTTTCCAGTGGTCATGTATGGATGTGAGAGTTGGATTATAAAGAAAGCTGAGTGCCAAAGCATTGATACTTTTGAACTGTGGTGTTGGAGGAGACTCTTGAGAGTCCCTTGGACTGCAAGGAGATCCAACCAGTCCATCCTAAAGAAGATCAGTCCTGGGTGTTCATTGGTAGGACTGATGTTGAAGCTGAAACTCCAGTACTTCGGCCACCTGATGCAAATAGCTGACATAGGTCATTTGAAAAGCCCTGATGCTCGGAAAGATTGAGGGCAGGAGGAGAAGCAGATGACAGAGGATAAGATGGCTGGATGGCATCACCGACTCAGTGGACATGGGTTTGGGTGGACTCCTGGAGTTGGTGATGGACTGGGAGGCCTGGCTTGCTGCAGTTCATGGGGTTGCAAAGAGTTGGACACGACTGAGCGACTGAACTGATCTGAGGCACACAGGATAAAAGTCAAAGGTCCTACACAAATATAGGATTTAATTCTAATGAATATATGCACAGAACAATTCAGTGCCTACTATTGCTTTAAGTTCATAAATATTTTTAAATTTCAGCTGACTTCTGACAAAGCTTACTATGACCCAAGAAGTATGGGTAAGCCTCTCTGATAGGTTCCTATTATTGTTCATATGCTCTTTAAGACAGTCCAAAGCCCAGGAACAATTGTGAAAGACGACAGAGACTGCTTTGGTTGCCTCAAGAATCATTACCCTAATTCTAGATGCTCTTATATTGTCATCCTGTGATTCAGGTTTGGAGAAACTAAAGTACCATCTAGTATTGATAAACAGTTTTAAGTTGTCCTCTTAGAGAAAAGGGCTCAAGGTCTCACAGAGGGAAATGTTTCAGAGTCAGAAAGCCATTCATTCGTTAGCTCTCCAAACTGCAATTTAGGAAAAGAATGAATACAATCTAGGTACATGAGCCTGAAGGAGCTTTTCTTTGATTTTTTTCTTTTTTTTTCTTTTGATGATTGTTTTGAAATCATATACAGAGAGAATAAAAACAGAATTGTCTACTATTCCAGAAAGGGAGAACAGCTGCAGTAATATAAAGAATAGAGGCATCAGTAAATGAGGGGAATGGGACAATTTTCAAAGGGCAAGAAAAGTTGCTATCTTTCGTATTCATCCCTCAATTATATTTTAACACTAGAGCTTTTGTCACAGTACAAATGTAAAAATATTACTAAGTGCATGCATTTGTTGCCCTAATTTATGAAAGATCGTCAGTGCTTTCAAATTGTGCATAAGTAAAAGTAAATTATTTAGCCAAATTGTGCTGGGAAAGAGAGGCCAAAAAAAGAACATAATTATGTTTTGTTTAATGCACTCTCCAAGGTAAACCATAGTAATTTTTTCAATACTTGCAATACACAGTGGTATTTCTAATAGGTTTATTCCAGATATTTATCTATAAATCTTTAACTCATTAATGCTAGTTGTTAACATTTGATTTGGAAGCAAAAACCTTAATCTGTAATATAAACTGTATATTGACCCATTATTTATATGTTTTCTAAGCTATAGGTAATCCTCACTGTATATACTAGTGCAGCACCAAAAAAATGAGTGTGCAAGGTGAACTGTGCAAAGTGCTCTTACTAAAAGAAAACTACAATACACAGCTAAATGAATTTTTAAAATTTTATCAAAACATCAAAAATTATTTCGCTGTTAGCTATAAATACATAAGGAACTAAATTATGGTAAAACTAACACTTATTTGGTACAGTGCAATTTAAAATATTTGAAACAGTAAGAATTAAGGTGATTTATTTCTTTTTTAAAAAAATATATAGAGTAGTTTGAACAGTGCTTGCCTTATTCTCATTATGTTACTTACAATATGGAGCAAGTATCTTTTCCATATCTTGGAAAATTGCCATACTCTTTTTTAAGTTTTGATCAGTTTCCAGCATTTTATAATTTCCAATTACAATGTCATGAAATATCTCAACAGTTTCTTTAATGTGAAATTTTTTTGCCAGTCACTTTCTCTGAGATACTGTCATCCTTTTCATCACAACCACTTTTCTCATTTACCTCAATAAGTTTGCCTCCATTACGTTCCTCTTAAAGAGTCTCTCAAGCTATTTCAGAATTCCATTTACACAAGGTTCTAATTCAATTTTCAGTATTACCACTTTTTGTTTTTCTGATGCATTTTCATCTCTGTTGTACAACTCCCTCTTGATTATCAGTTTGTGAAATGCTACTGCAGTTTATGGGGGGAAACAAAGACGCTATAGTTTTCCCTTCCGTGTTGAACTGAACAACAACCACACAGTGACCAATCAATGACAGATCTTAAAGGACGTGACACGACTGGTAACTGATCATGATGTGCACCTATTATTTACAAAGAAATCTGTGCACTGAAAAGTTAGTGGCAAAGTTTTTACTTCATGTTATCATTCACAGTTAATATATGTAGTAACTGGAATTTGAACTTTATTTAAGGGAAAGCTGCAGTTAGTTAACTAAATCACAGTGAATGAAATTTGTTCATAATGAAACTGCAAAGTTAGGACTGTCTGTATTTACTGAAACCAAAACTAGACTAGATATTAAATTTAGTTGGCAGTGAATGATTGCCTCTTTGACTTCATTAACCTCATGAATCAGATGACTCAGCAGAGTTAACAACAAAAGCATTACTTACAGAAAATTTTGGAGAAGGAAATATCAACCCACTCCAGCATTCTTGCCCAGAGAATTCCATGGATGGAGGAGCCTGGGTTCACAAAGAGTCAGACATTACTGAGGTACTAATACACACATAGAATTTACTTTTTACTGTAAGCCTCAAAAGAACCACCTAACACTCGCTAATACCCAAGGAAATACAGAATATAAATAAAAAAGAGTATCCTTATCACGTAAGGGGCTTCCCTTGTAGCTCAAGCAGTAAAGAGTATGCCTGATATTCAGAAGACCTGGGTTCAACTCCTGGGTCGGGAAGATCCTCTGGAGAAGGAAATGGCAATCCACTCCACTATATTCTTGCCTGGAGAATCCCACGATAAGAGGAGCCTGGCAGACTACAGTATATGGGGTCACAAGAGTTGGACACAATTGAACAACTAAGCACACTTATCATGTAAACACAGCTTCAAGCCCAGGGCCCTAGTTGTTCAAATCATGTGGATATAAATAATCCTCTCTTACACAGAAATTCTGGAGTCAGCACTACTACTTAGCCTCTGTATCAGATGCTGCCATCAACAAGAGAGCCCAGGAGAGAAAAAATAGCTTTATAAGACTAGTATTCCATTGGAACCTTGAGCTCATTCCGTTCAGTTCAGTTCAGTTCAGTCGCTCAGTTGTGTCCAACACTTTGAAGCCCCATGAACCACAGTAAGCCAGGCCTCCCTGTCCCTCACCAACTCCCAAAGGTCACTCAGATTCATGTCCATCGAGTCAGTGATGCCATCCAGCCATCTAATCTTCTGTCGTCCCCTTCTCCTCCTGTCCCCAATCCTACCCAGCATCAGGCTCTTTTCAAAGGAATCAGCTCTTTGCATCAGGTGGCCAAAGTACTGGAGTTTCAGCTTCAACATCAGTCCTTCCAATGAACACTCAGGACTGATCTCCTTTAGGATGAACTGGTTGGATCTCCTTGCAGTCCAAGGGACTTTGAAGAGTCTTCTGCAACACCACAGTTCAAAAGCATCAATTCTTCTGTGCTCAACTTTCTTTATAGTCCAACTCTCACATCCATACCTGACTACTGGAGAAACCATAGCCTTGACTAGACAGACCTTTGTTGACAAAGTAATATCTCTGCTTTTTCATATGCTGTCTAGATTGGTCATAACTTTCCTTCCAAGGAGTAAGTGTCTTTTAATTTCATGGCTGCAGTCACCATCTGCAGTGATTTTGGAGCCCAAAAAAATAAAGTCTGACACTGTTTCCACTGTTTCCCCATCTATTTGCCATGAAGTGTTGAGCTCATTAGTTTCTCAATAAATATTAGCCAAGCAGTGTTTCTGCCTTCTTTCCTCAAAATTGTTGATCTATGACTTTGCCAGCTCATGTCCAATAATATCATCATTTAGCCATAATTACTGAACTTCTTGTTGTTCAGTTACCCAGTGGTATCCAACTTTTTGCAACCCCATGGACTGCAGCACGCCAGACCTCTCTTCTCTCACCGTCTCCCGAAGTTTGCCCAAGTTCATGTCCATTGTGTCAGTGCTGACATCCAGCCATCTTATCCTCTGACACTCTCTTCTCCTTCTGCCTTCAATCTTTCCCACCATCAGGGACTTTTCCAATGAGTCAGCTGTTTGCATCAAATGACCAAAATATTGGAGTTTCAAATTTAGTACAACATTCAATAAATCATATTGCATTTTTGGTCTTAGAGAGATCATATTCTTTCCTCCAACTAAGAGTCCTTTCTTACTTGTCTAATCACTTCAAGCTTTGTCACAGTGTTTCTTCTAAAATACTAAGGAATTCCCTAAATTGTCTGTGAATATTATGTTCACATTATATGCAGTCACAGTTCTGTGTATTTCTTCTATCTATTCATTATCTTTCCAAGAATAAAAGAATAAATGACTTAAGGACATGAAAATATTATACATATATATTTATATAAATTTACAAATATATAAATATGTATTACATGGATATATAATATATAAACAACATATTTCATGCTGCAGTCCATGAGGGCACAAAGAGTTGGACAGGATTTAGTAGCTGAACAACAATAACAATATGTAGTACTGTGTATATGAAGATAATTCACAAAGTTGAAAAAAGTTCTTAGCAAAAAAAAAACAAACAAGTTTTAATAGGAAAGAGATAGACCTCTTTCCCTCAAAGTAAAGATCCTTTAAATGGTTTGTTTTCATATAGCAACAAGAAAAGTTTTGTCTTGAAGCATGAACTAAAACTTTGTGTTTATGATCTACAGGATAAAGAAAGCCCTAAAAACTTATTCTCAGCGGTCAGGAACTGATGCTAAATTCTTTCATCTGATATTACCAGAGTTCAAAGATTGTTGTAAATGTCAGCAATCAAATCTACAAATGATGTCTCTAAGGAGGGGATTAGGAAGCAAACACATTCTGAAGTTAGCTGTTAACCTCAAATTATTTTACCATACTCCAAGAAAACATCTACTAGATTCAAGTCAAGGAAAACTGATACTCACTAATAAAGGTCAGCCGTAAGAAGTAATTAGACTTCTGTGAATAACCAGGCAGCCTGATCCTCTGCCTGTTTCAATCTTCAACTAGAAGCCCTTAGAAAATTGCCTCACTATGGATGAGGGGCATTCACAGAATGTTATAACATGACAATGTTGAAGATTAGCAAAGACTAGCATTAGGATATGGATTTGGTAGAGAAATAACAAACACATAAGAATGAGCAAGTTCACCAGAGCATTACCTTCAAGCTAAGATCACAGCAAGGAGTTATATCTCAGTGTCACATGCAGAGGGGAACAAATACATTTCATAATCAAGTAACAACTGGAGTGAAGAATTTTCAGTTGATATGCTGACCGTATACTCATGAGATAAGTACGCAAAACATCTGACCAAAGTTAGGTATTAAGCAAAGGGCTGAGCTTTCACTGGAAGGCCCAGAACGTGTATTTTTCCTTGGTAGTTTTTCCAAACACTTGGGAATCATACTTTTTACCTCTTTCTCTTCTCTCTTAGTAAAAGCATGTTATAAAATATAGCATGTGCTATGTGCTGTGCTTAGTTGCTCAGCCATGTTAGACTCTGTGATCCCATCGACTGTAGCCCACCAAGCTCCTCTGTCCATGGGGATTCCGCAGGCAAGAATACTGGAGTGGGTTGCCATGCCCTGCTCCAGTGATTTTCCCAACCCAGAGATCGAACCCACATCTCCCGCACTGCAGGTGCATTCTTTGCCACCTGAGAAGTCTGAGCCACCAGAGAAGTCCATGAATACTGGTATGGGTAGCCTATTCCTTCTCCAGGGGATCTTCCCATCCCAGGAATTGAAGTGGAGTCTCCCACACTGCAGGCAGATTCTTCACCAGCTGAGCTACCAGAGAAGCCCAAATATAGCATGCTGCTGCTGCTGCTAAGTCACTTCAGTCGTGTCCAACTCTGTGCGACCCCATAGATGGCAGCCCACCAGGCTCCCCCACCCCTGGGATTCTCCAGGCAAGAACACTGGAGTGGGTTGCCATTTCCTTCTCCAATGTATGAAGTGAAAAGTGAAAGTGAAGTCGCTCAGTCGTGTCCGACTCTATCGACCCCATGGACTGCAGCCTACCAGGCTCCTCCATCCATGGGATTTTCTAGGCAAGAGTAATGGAGTGGGGTGCCATTGCCTTCTCCGAAATATAGCATATATAATAGTAAAAGCCTGCTATGATTACTGTTTTGGAAACATTTTGACCTTGGGCACTGCGATATTTAGTTTCTAAGGACGTTTTCATGAGTTCAGAGGCTCTGAGGGTCTATAAAATCACTGTTTGCTAACATTAGAAGCTACAGAAATTAATAAGGAATTAGGAGTTAATAAAGCCTAGACAGTTTAGTTAGCCATAGTGAAATTTTCACTTCATTCAAGTGATATGTCTCTTCAACCTTCCTTTGTTCATCTACTTAAAGATAAATACTGATAAACTACAACGTGGCAAGAGTTTTATTTTCTATTTATTAGGAAAAGAAATATAAATAACAAAGTGTTCTACCTTTAAGAACTCAGATTCCAGGGAATCTTCAGATGGAGGGAGATGGAAGCAGAAAATCTGAAGATCAATTTTGCTGCATATTAAGACATGGACTCAAGCACTTCTTATTTTTCCATAAAGGTTTTTGAAGTAGTTAGTAAATATTCCTAGCGTCAAACAGGCAAAAACTTTCTGCAAAATATATCAATCAGCAAGTAAGACTATTAGATATGGGGCTAATAGAAGGCTGTGTGCATGTGTGTGTGTGTGTGTTTGTGTGTGTGTGCATGCACGCTCAGTTGTTTTCAACTCTTTGTGACCCCGTGGACTGTAGCACACCAGGATCCTCTGTCTATGGAATTTTCCAGACAACAATACTGGAGCAGGTTGCCTTTTCTTACTTCAGGGGAACTTCCTGACCCAGGAATCAAAACTGTCTGTTGTGTCTCCTGTATTGCAGGCATATTCTTTACTGTTATCCCACCTGGGAAGACCCAATAGAAGACAGCGGTCAGAAAATTGTAGATTGTACAAAATTGTTTATACTGATCTTCACAATGGCAATATATGGTGATAGTATTGTATAGTATCAAGGATGGCATCCATCCTTGTATTTATAATTCTTTTCATTTTGTATTTATATATTATGTACATATCTGTATAATTATATTTGTAAGTATATTTAGATGTATATTTTTGCTTGGTCAACTTGTGTGTAGACATAAATTTTTCAATATCATTTGGAGAGCAGTAAGTTTTTGTTTTATCCTTTGGTATGTTCCTAATGCTACAACAATGCTTGGAATATAACATATGCACAATAAGTATTGTTGACACAATATTTGTTGACTACTGTGACATGTAACAGCAAGAATAGGGCTGTTTTATCAGATTTTTTTTTTTACCCACTACTTCTTAAGTATTGAAGGAAATGCATCTTTGAAAGATAAAAATAATAATTACTGACTGTGATTTGATGCCACTTATTCTATTAGCCCATGGCAAACTGTATCTCAAAGTAGCTAGATGGGCTTCAAGCCTAAAAGGAAATATTTTATTTTTTTGGAGAGGTTAAAATTTCACAATGTGGTTCTTGCTTGCTAATGAAGGTTGCCCATTACAAAAGTGCTTTCTGCAATGAAGGCTGTGAATAAGACTGACATGCATTAAATAACATGGAAAACATATACAGATGTTATTCAAGTATCTATACATCGTCTGGTTAATCAAAGATAATGTCAATGTGCACTTATTATGCCTTTACACCTCACTTTTACTTGCTAATCTTTAATGGAAGACAAAGTAACCTTTGTTATTAGAACCTTTGTTCAGTAACAGTGTTTAGCTGAAACTTTAAAACCTTAAATTTATTTTGCATAATTATCTTCTATTATAGTGATTTTTTTTAATAAAGATACAGAAATTTAAAAAAATACTTTGTTGTTGTTTAGTTGCTAAGTTCTGTGCAACTCTTTTGCAACTCCATGGACTGTAGCCTGCCAGGCTCCTCAGTCCATGGGATTTCCCAGGCAAGAATAATGGTTCTTATTTCCTTCTCCAGGGGTCCTCCTGATTCACGGATCAAACCCGAGTCTTATTAAAAAAAAAAAAATATATATATATATATATGTTTAAGAAAGTTAGTCGATCTAGTTAAAACTAAATAGTCTGTCAGGTGTTGTAAAGATAACATGAAAAATACTGAAATTTCAAAACACCAATTAAACTACAAGTAGATAAATTTTGCTTATTACTTGACATCTAACACAATGGAGACATTAAGACTAAAGCTTGGTCTAACCTTAGGATCAAGGTCTTCTTCATGATGGCATATGAAAAATACATAGAATTTGTCCTAAAAGTAATTTCTGATTCCCGTTCCTCAATCACTGCAGCTTACACTGCTTGCCCAAGTAACAGACTTACATCTTCCCTCATAGCTCAGTCAGTAAAGAATCTGTCTGCAAGGCAAGAGAGCCAGGTTTGATTCCTGGGTCAGGAAGATCCCCTGCAGAAGGAAATGGCAACCAACTCCAGTATTCTTGCCTGGAGAATCCCATGGACAGAGGAGCCTGGCAGGCTAGAGTCCATGGGGTCACAAGAGTTGGAAACGACTTAGGGACTAAACCACCATATCTTCACCTTTCTTAAAAGGCCCTCATTATGATTGCCTGCTCAGTGTGATCTGCAAATATGTGGCTATTTTGTCAGCTAATTTTAACTTCCTTTTTTCAATTCTGATCATGGGGCCAATCCATTCTAAATCGCTCCTAAACTCCAGCTTTACCATAATTTTTCTATATCTTTAGACTATCTTAGATTAATTTTCTTCCAAGGCTAATACAGTTCCTGTATTTCCAAACATATTGTATTTTTCTGTGAAACAATAATAAGTATGGAGGATTCAAAGAATAAAGAGCTTTATTTGAGGTCTTGAGAAGCGTTCCATCCCTGAGTTGGGAAGATCCCCTAGAGGAGGGCATGGCAACCCACTCCAGTATTCTTCCTGGAGAATTCCATGAAAAGACAGGCCTGATGGGCTACAGTCCATGGGGTCGCAAAGAGTCAGACACGACTGAGCAGCTAACACTTTCACTTTTAAAAATTTCACATATTTGGATAAAATCAAGTGTTGCAGAGAAGAGACTGAGTCAGAGGCTTATAAAGGCAAAGCTACAAACTTGTTCAAGAAGTATGATTTACCGTGATGACAGGAAATATTTGTCCTTAGAGGACAGGGCATCATGAGTTATTTTATGGCAAGGGTCTCTTGACTCTAGGTCTATGAAGTTGTAACCTAATGGGACAATTCCAACCTTCATGTATGATAGTATTTTTCTCAGAAATGGATCTACCCTGACAGTTGCTACTGCTGCTGCTAAGTCACTTCAGTCGTGACAGTAATGATGTATAAATATCATTGGTAAAGTCACCTTTCAAAGTCATGTGTCTAGTTATTTCCCATACTTTTGTGTTCTTTTTCCATAAAAATGCTAGCAAAATTATATAAGCTTTAGACCTGTAAAATGTGGTAGATTTCACATTTATATAACACACATTTATAACTCATAACAATAAGAATCATTCAGCCTTATTAGAAAAATAATGAAACACTTGTAAAGAAATAATGGATACAATTACAGCTTGGACACTGAGGATTGAAACCACCTACTCGCTCACATGACCCAGCTCATTTTCTACAATAATATGATTCTATTATTCCATTACCTTCATTAGCATAACTTTTCTATTCCAGAAAACTCTTATCTAGGCAAATACACTAATTTTTTATCAGAGGCACTTTGTGAAAGGCCCACAAACTCTTCAATATAAAGCATCAACAGTTTTATCCTAAGACTCCTTGAACCTTAAGACCAAAAAGCCTTGGTCTGTTATTTCTACCAATCCCTGAGTGTTATATCCTGATTCTTACCCAATCCTAATCAATCCCACTTATTTCCCACATTGAAATGCCTACATTAAATCAAACTGAAACTTCTTAGTAAAACTGAATCTTGCCCACTCCACTATGAGACACAAAGTTCTCTTGGACACTTACACAGATCTCTTTATCAGAGTAAGGTATTAGCTAAAATTTGTCTTATGAACAGACTGTGTTGGTGATATTTAGGGAGTCAGTCCACAACAGCTTATAAGCCTTTTTATGTGTTCATATGTCTGCAAATAATCATTTCAGTTGTAAACATCTCTAAATTATGACCACACAAATGGTTTAGATGATATAATTTGCTAATACATGAACAGATGAGTCCAACCCCATGACATTCATGATTACCTTCATTAATTTTATCACTATCCTTTGAAGACAGAAATAAGAAGTTTAATGTTTAAACAATGAATCTGAATGTCCCATCATTTTTCAATTCCTTCTGGAATTGTGGGCTTCTGAAAAGGAATATTTTATTTTATTTTTTTTTTTTTTTTGGAAAACAAAGGAAGCAGAGTGAATTTTTTAAATTTATTGAATGTTACCAAATGTAGGATTTCTTTTTTCATCAGATTTCAAGTAAGAGTTTTAAGTCACTAAGTCTTAATTCCAGAGATATGGGACACAGAAGGTCAAGTAAAAAGGCTCTTGTCTCCATTTTCAGTTTATACATTCTAGTTTCTAAATATGTGTGATTCCCTCTCTTTATTTTCTCTATCAACTGCAACACTAGAGCAAAAACCAGAAGGGGGAATGCCTCCAGTCTGCAAATAAGGGAGAGGAAACAGCATGACAATACTAAAAAAAATAATTGACTATTTGAAAATGTTCATTCTTCTTCATTGCCACTGAGACAAAACAGAAACCTTTTATCCCTTTTCTTTTCTGTACCGACAATATCCTGTTTCTTTCTTTTTCCACTCCTACTGGTCCTGTTTTTGCTCTGCTGCTCCTGCTGCTGCTGCTAAGTCACTTCAGTCGTGTCCAACTCTGTGCGACCCCGTAGACAGCTGCCCACCAGGCTTCCCCATCCCTGTATTCTCTAGTGTTCATTTAAACCAACTTTATTTTTGTTACAGTGTGTATGATAATGACGTAGAGGGGTGAGAAAGAGAATGAATGAAAATCAAAGACCCACAGTCTATAAATAAGAACCTATGTCACCCTGTGATGCCTATGATGATAATAAGCTTGGTAATAGCTCATATTTGTGGTGTTTGCTTTTAGGATTGGACATAATATATTGAAAAAGAGGTAGGAAGAAAATAAAGATAACAGTAAGGATTAATTTGTTGAAAATAAATGAAAGACGGAAAGACCTCACATCAGGTCAAGAAATAAGTCCTGAATCTTTTAGTAGCCGCTCCTTATGACTTAACCATTTCCTTTTGATTTTTCTTGAGCAGAGAAACATAATTTTCATTTAAAGAAACATTTGGTAAGAAAAATTTCAAAATAAACAGACTAAAAAATAACCTTACATAGCAAAAAAGTAAATAAAAATTATAAGGAAAATAAATTTCAAAGTTTTTTCCAAATAAATGAGTAGGTATACAATAAGTAACTACACATAAATATGTTTGCCAATATCACATAGTAAAAATAGTCAAACATCAGCTGTATGTGACATAAACAGAAAAATTATTCTGCAAAATAGGTGAATATTTTTCTACACTTTGAATTATTTTTACATCTGTTACTATATCTTATTAGTCTGTTTTCGATTGTAAGTTCTAAGAGGTCAAAATCTTTTATTTTGATTTCTTTGAATTCTCCAAGTCAGTTCAATTTTGAACTTTGAAAACTAGAACTTTGAAAACCTGTGACAATCATATGAACTAAAATATGAAAATATTCATTTTCAGTTTGAGATAATTCATCCCATAATTTGCTCTTGTATAAGTGTCTGTCTTCTATGTGTGCTTTACTCTGAGGTAGGCATTTGTAATTCCCAGCTTACATCTTCATATTGCTACTAAAATTAAGAGCCCTTTATTGGCACAATTACCATCCCAACATAAGAGGAAATATTTTTTTTAAGAGCAAGTTGGCTTCTTGTTGGAATAATCTATAATGCTTAAAACTCTCTTTCTCCCCACCCCCGCACGTACAGAGCAAGCACCATGGTATGGCCCTGTCACACTGCTGTTTATCTTATTCAGAAAAAAAAAAGTTCCCAGATAGCAAAAATAATGAAAAAACTCTTGTCAGATGTCTCAGCAGAAGATAAAAATGATTAACTAATTGTTTCCTAAATATATCTCTTCTCATGGTCCTTACTTATCTCCTAGAAATATGTGCAATGTCAATTTTTTCCCTCTTCTCCAAAGTCAGGCAACAAATGATTTCACACAGCTCCTCTCCTTGCTTGCTAACATTTAAAGGAGGAAACATAACTCACTTTGAAAGTTACTTGGTGGAAGGTTTTTTGTTTTCAAAAAATAGCAGTAGATCCTCCAAGACCTGAGACATGGATTTAGGTTTCAACTTAACAATTAGAAAATCATTGATTTATTGATTTCACTATAAAGGCCAAATTTCAGATCACAGAAATCTGTGCAGCAATGCTAAAAGAAAGAACACTATACTTTCAGTCTGCAAAAGCCAACAAAAACTGAGACTGCATATTAATTGATATATATAGTTTTCCCTGCTGAAAAAAGGTCCTTTCATTAAAAAATAATTCTCTTATTTGACAGATTGGAATTGTTACCTTGCTTTTAGGAAGGCCACAAATGAGGAAAAATTAGTCAAATAAGAATATCTCTCCAGGGACCACATGTGTTTTAATTTATATAAATCAATATCATTTCTATCAAAGTCTCATTTGGAAAGGATCAACTGTAGGAGAACCCTTTTGCTAAATGTCAAAGGAATCACTTAGGATGAAAATTTTACACTGGATTTTCCATCAAATCTCAATGCTATACAAAGAGAAAAGAAATCTTGACAGGGTGATTTGTCCAGCCTCCTGTCCAGCCACAGGAGATTCGTTCACATCTTGGAAAAGGCCAGGTTATAAGTCCACCACTGGTACAATAATAGAACACCCTGGAGGAACTTCAACACTACCTATCTTGGAGCAGACGGATATTCCCAGGGGCCATAGATATTTGAGCAATGGGCTAGATATTAGCTTTCACTAGTTCCCTCAGCCAGATGCCTTTGTGTTATTAACAAACATCACAACTATCTGTGATAGCCTTGGGCCCAATCAGCAGCTGTGTGCCTCACCTGAGCTGATAGAGTTATTTCCCAAGTGTTTGATCTGGGCTCATTGTGTCAGAGGGTTATGTTCTGCATTGAATACATTGTCCATAATCCTATACAGGCAGGCTTTAAATATCATGGCAATTTTTACTTGTCTCATTCTCCTTATAAAGAATTCTGTTAATATAAATTAGATGTAAATCATCATAATAATAATTATCTCTTATTATAAGTATTTTTTTAATATTTACTTATGATTTAGTATTGACTCATAAGATTAATACATTAGTACTATTAACTATAAAGGCAAAAATCAATAAGGTTTTCAACAATAAAAATATAATAAAATGATGACAACCAAGTATGTGTACTTACCAGGCTCCTCCGTCCATGGGATTTTCCAGGCAAGAGTACAGGAGCGGGGTGCCATTGCCTTCCTTCATAATAAAATTACATTGGTCTAAATTTTCATATTTTGTTTTCTAAATTTTCAATTTTCTAAATTGTCATATTTTCTTGTCTCAGTATCCAGGTAAGTGATTCATTCACAGTGTCAGATCTCATGAAGATAGTCACCTGCTGCGTACCACCAACACAATGGTGTATAGTAGCAAAAAAACAATTCTAGACATATACAATGTAGTGTCATTCAGAACACAATGTCAAGTGTCTTGAAATATATGGGTGACAAAATCCTCTTTTCTGATACATTGGAAATCAAAAGGATCTTTGTAATTTGCCTTGAGTTTCAAGATATGTTTTGGAAAGAGCTGACAGCTCTATAAATTTATTTAGCCACATACTCCTTTTTCCCATTAGGCAGCAGCCAAAGGCCACTTAATATTTAACATCACTAATATTTAAAGGCACTTAAATATCTCCCAGGAATTTACATATTGAAGACAAATGCATAAGAAAAACTGAAAGTCAGATAATGACTCAATATGGTAGCTGTGACAGAAGTGTGGCTGGAATGAAGTGGAGTTCAGTAATATTGACTGCCTAACCAGACATCTGTAAAGCACTATACTTTACCTGTTTGTTCGAACCAGATTCTCAGAATCTGGTAGTATT
>NW_011494837.1:1685853-1714483 GCF_000754665.1 Bison bison bison | reverse complement strand
GAACCTAATTTTCTTACTGGTCTACTGATTCCTTGAGGTATTGATACTTAGTATCCCATCAATACATTTCTTTTTTTTTTTTTTTAATTTTACTTTATTTTTAAACTTTACATAATTGTATTAGTTTTGCCAAATATCAAAATGAATCCGCCACAGGTATACATGTGTTCCCCATCCTGAACCCTCCTCCCTCCTCCCGCCCCATACCATCCCTCTGGGTTGTCCCAGTGCACTAGCCCCAAGCATCCAGTATCGTGCATTGAACCTGGACTGGCAACTCGTTTCTTACATGATATTTTACATGTTTCAATGTCATTCTCCCAAATCTTCCCACCCTCTCCCTCTCCCACAGAGTCCATAAGACTGTTCATTTTTTGCTTAATTCAGACAGAATTGGCTTCTGCTGTTCTCAATCAAGAATGGAGTGATACAAGTACGTAGAAGGTATTATGAGTATATCACTGAGAATTATCCCCTGGAATATTTTTATTCACAGTGCTACTCTAATAACTATATATCTTTATAAAAATGTCTTGAATAGCCATAATAAAATTTCAGCTTGGGAAAATTTGCTAATGGTCAATATCTACTGAAATCCTAAGAGATTTTTCCAAGGTTCTGCCTCTTCAATCTTAGAAGCCTAACTATATATCTATTTTGAATCCACTGATAGATGGCTACTCTAAAGTATGACATATTTAAAATTATAATATGTTCCAGCATATTATTATGTATATTTTTACTCAAAAAATGACTTTTTATTTTCATGAAGGTGATATAACTTACACAAGTATGATTTGGACAAATAACCCATTTTCCAATCAACCACCTAACATCACTATTTACCAATAGTTCATAACGCATGGCTTAAGTACAGTATTAATGCAAGTGTTTTACAGGCTCAATGTAAACTCAGATCAGTATAATTATTTTGAAGGTTTTTTTTTTATCAGAATTGATCTATACTGTATTAAAAACTTAAGTCAAATTTCCATCTATGTGAGTTAGAAGGTAGAACATAAAATCAAAATTCTAGAGCACATGTATTGATTGGCAGTCTAACTAGATTAAAATATCTGTAGGTCATTAAGTAGAGAAGAAGGAGAGGGAAGATTTGCCTCAAAAATATTTCTTTTTTCCTGCTTTGTGTGGTTTTTTTTTTTTAATTGGAGGCTAATTACTTTACAATATTGTGGTGGTTTTCACCATACATTCACATGAATCAGCCATGGGTGTACATGTGTTCCCCATCCTGAACCCCCCCCTGCCACTCCCTCCCCATCCCATCCCTCTGGGTCATCCCAGTGCACCAGTCCTGAGCACCCTGTCTCATGCATCGAACCTGGACTGGCGATCTATTTCACACATGATAATATACACGTTTCAATGCTATTCTCTCAAATCATCCCACCCTTGCTTCTCCCACAGAGTCCAAAATTCTGTTCTTTACATCTGTGTCTCTTTTGCTGTCTCGCATATAGGGTCATCGTTACCATCTTTCTAAATTCCATAAATATGTGTTAATATACTGTATTGGTGTTTTTCTTTCTGACTTACTTTGCTCTGTATAATAGGCTCCAGTTTTATCCACCTCATTAGAACTGCAAAAATATTTCTTAATTAGAACTGCCTTATCCTAGCACAGATGTTTCCCTGTAAAATGTAACAATTACTTTTTGATGATTTTTTACTGACTAAGTAAAAGAACAAAGATATTTAAGAACAAAGATATTTAAGTATAACCATAAACAAGTATTTGTGATATAGCTAGTGTATATTAAAGTGTGAAAATATACTTAACTCATAGTAGGGAGAAATAGTTTATTAATTTTTAAAAAGCTAAAAATTTTGAGTTAAATATCCTCAAAACTTAAGTAACAACTACTAGAATTCTATAAAATATTTTTCTACCCTCCTCTCCTTTAAAAAATATTTCAATATTCAGAAATAGCAAGTTAAGTTGCCCAGGGGGATTACACAGCTGGTAAGGTAGCAAGTACTCAGTTACATTTACATGCCCACTCCTTCCACTTATAAAGGTTATATGTTATAGGTCATGCCACTGTTATTATGTTGCCTAGATACTACAAGTAAGCCATTCTCATTAGCATTATTATTAATAATTACCATCAAAGCTTCCTCATCCATATATTGATCTGGACTAACTAGCCTTCTTCATAGATCTGGATTGAACAATGTTCTAGCTTACTTAAGAGATTTAGTCCTGTATCTCGAGCATTTGTTGAAGAGCCTGTGTCATCTTCACTTCTTCAAATGGGGCACAGGATTAGCTTCAAATTCTAACTATCCTTTGGGCCATAGAAAAAGCAAGATAATTCCAGAAAAACATCTACTTCTGGTTCATTGACTATGCTAAAGCCTTTGACTGTGTGGGTGACAGCAAACTGTGGAAAATTCTTAAAGAGATGGGAATACCAGACCACCTTACCTGCCTCCTGAGAAACCTGTATGCAGGTCAAGAAGCAACAGTTAGAACTGGACATGGAACAACAGACGGGTTCCAAATTGGGAAGGGAGTATGTCAAAGCTGTATATTGTCACCCTGTTTATTTAACATATGTGCAGAGTACATCATGAGAAATGCTGGGCTGGATGAAGCACAAGCTGGAATCAAGATTGCCGGGAGAAATATCAATAACCTCAGATATGCAGATGACACCACCCTTATGGCAAAAAGTGAAGAGGAACTCAAAAGCCTTGATGAAGGTGAAAGAGAAGAGTGAAAAAGTTGGCTTAAAGCTCAACATTCAGAAAAGTAACATCATGGCATCTGGTCCCATCACTTCGTGGCAAATAGAAGGGGAAACAATGGAAACATTGACAAACTTTATTTTTCTGGGCTCCAAAATCACTGCAGTTGGTGACCGCAGCCATGAAATTAAAAGATGCTCCTTGGAAGAAAAGCTATGACCAACCTAGACAGCATATTAAAAAGCAGAGACATTACTTTGCTGACAAAAGTCCACATAGTCAAAGCTATGGTTTTTCAAGTAGTCATGTATGGATGTGAGAGCTGGACTGTAAAAAATGCTGAGTGTCAAAGAATTGATGTTTTTGAACTGTGGTGATGGAGAAGACTCTTGAGAGTCACTTGGACTGCAAGAGGATCAAACCAGTCAATCTTAAGAGACCTCAATCCTGAATATTCACTGGAAGGACTGATGCTAAACCTGAAGCTCCAATACTTTGGCCACTGTATATGAAGAGCCAATTCATTAGAAAAGACCTTGATGCTGGGAAAGATTGGAGGAAAAGTGGATGACTAGGACGAAATTGTTGGATGGCATCATGACTCAGTGGACATGAGTTAGAGCAAGCCCTGGGAGATGATGAAGTGAAAGACAGGGAAGCCTAGTGTGCTGCAGCCCATGGGGTCACAAAGAGTCAGACACTACTGAGCGACTGAGCAACAACAACTATCAGAATACAGCACCATATAATAGCTGTTGGTTCATAGTATATATACTACATCATGAGTTTCATAGCCTAAATGGCACCCTAGTTGCACCTTTAGAAGTACCATTCTAACTTTCTATCAGGCTTTCAGATTCTGGGTGATGATGAGGTACACTATTTGATCACTGAATCCCACTTTTATGTGACCGTTGCCATATAAGGTGTTCTTTGTTCTGAAGTGGTGTTACACAAGATCTCATTAAAGTAAGTAAGACATTTTATGAATTCTTAAATGGTGGTCCTAGCCAAGAAAGGAGGCAGGAAATGGAAACCCTCATCAGAAATATTTAGCAATTACAATAAGGATGAAATATTGTCTCCTTTGGATATAAGGGAAATTTAGCAACTGCCACTATGTGGCTGATTGGCCTCCTTAAGAGTTTGTACCATGGTGAGGAATCCGCTTCTGTCTTTGTTAATTAGAGTTTAAATATTCATCACTGGCAATAGCTAAACTACTGCTGGTGAGAATAATCCCATGCAATTGGACCCATATATAGTTTTTAACTCATGACATATCAGGTGTCCAAGAACAGGAACTGGCTGATCTGATGTATGCTGGATAAATTATTCTATTCATCAGTTTGTTTAGTTATTTTCCTTCAGTGGGTGTACACTGCTGGACAAAGACTTGACACACAAATGTTTATACTTTATACTCTCTACCACAAGTTTGATCATATACTTCCTCTCAACACCTTTGTTTGAACTTGTAATCATATTAACTCTAGGACCCTTACCAACCAGTCAAGCCAATCATCACTATCCTTAAATCTGAAAACTCTTATCTCCAACAACTTGTCCTTTTTTTTTTTTTTTTGCAAAATTAATGGCCAGATACACTGTTCAAAGATCTGCCAAGTGGAAGGGTTTCCTCTTGCTACTATATTTCAGTATTAACTCTAGTGGGAGTTGTGATGTAGTAAAAATCCACTTTTATCTTTTGGCAACATGGTATATTCAACTAGCAAAGCAAGGTATTTTCTTATAGGAAACATTAGAGCTTTCCCACTACTCTAAAGGCATCCAATAAATAACTTTACATGGAAGAGCCTGGGAGAACATACATGGATGTCTACAGGTCCCCGAGGAGCTACAGAGGCACCCAGACTGCTGTCACCTCCTCCAACTGGTCCAGTCTTATTTTTTTTTAATGTGACCCACAGGCCTTTACAACTGTATCACAGAACAAGCATTCTACCAACATACCTATGAACTGATCTGAGTTTGTTTTCTCTTATATCACATGATTACAAATGAAGGTCTAAAATAAAGGTCAAAAATGAAGGTCCTACAACACCTATGGTGTGAAATGAGAAAGATGCATTGCTGCAAATGATATGTGTGACATTGAGTCTAGGCTATTGCCACTGGCAAAATCCATTAACAATCCCCAGAAATAAAAAACAGAATCTGAGTAATAAAATAAATCTGATCTTTACTTTTCTTCTTTGTGCTCAGCCTAACTTCACTTGCTCATAGAACAGTGCATCCAAAGGCTCACACCCAGCCTTTCAGACCAGAGGTCCTATTGTGAAATGGCTGTGCCCCAAACTTCAGCTTGGAGGACTATGTGCAGAAGCACTGAGCACAACACTTCAGTTCAAGATCACAGAGTACTGTGTATAGAAATGCTGCATTTGACACTTTGACCTAGAGTACTGTGAGCAGCATAGCTGCTCCTGACGTGCAAGAACTCCATCCCTCTCCTGGCCCATAAGAACCCTCTAAAGCAGCCCTACTGAAGGCCTACTGAGGAGAGTGTGTACTCTAGAGGGCAAGCTTGAAACTCTACTCTTTGATCAAAGATTAAAATTTTCCTTTGCTTCTGAACCAAACTTAGCCTTGCTCCTTTGGTTCAAAGGACACTGGGCAGGAGAACTTATGTTTAGGACCAACTGAAGAGGGTCTGTAACAAAATTTGGCAACCAAGAAGTGGGGGACTGTACTCTTTTTGCCTGCACCTATCTGTTAGGCTCCAGCTTGCTCTGGCTCCAGCGGAAGGACAACAGAGGCCCTGGGAGGTTTATGTGAGGATTCTTGACTCTAATTTTTTAGTAACTCTGACAGGGTAGAATGGCAGCAGGCTTCGGCCAAATTCAGCAAGTGTACCCAGCAAGCTGATGCCCAGGTGTGATGTGCACATAACACAGACCCAGAGTAACCTAGACTGTGTCCCCTTGAGGAAATGACACTGTGGCCTCATTGACTGGCCTTTCTGCAGTATCAAATACCCAGGAAGCTGTGGATGAGAGGGAGCCACAGCAGTCTTGCCCACTGTCTTGTCAGTAGTGCTGTCTTCCTGACCCGTATATATACAAGGCAGTAGTATCCCACATGGAAGAGTAGTATCCCACACCAGGGATTTTTTTTTCTCCTTGCTGACCTCCAGGGGTCAACAGTAGCATTCTCCATAGTCACTTTCTGGTAAAGAAAGGTGGCCACCCCTGTGAGCCAAGATGCAAGACCTGGAAAAGGCACAGGTGATAAGGAATAGCCTAGAAAATGAAGAGGCCAAGGATGCTATATCTGAGCTCAGGGGAAGAGACTAGGGACTCTGGACAAAAAAAGTTCCCAAGGTAGGTACTGGACCAATGATTTGATCTCTTTTAGTTGGCACCAGTTTCTCTGAAGTGGACTGGGGAGGCCTGTGAACCACTTACAAGACTCAGGAACCCTATTATCAGGAAATTCTGTGAGCTGTTTGCAAGAACAGAAAACACCCACCTCACTGGACCCCTTCTCCACCCTCTGCTTACAAGGTAAACCTTGGGTGATTCCTTATCAAAATCTGTCTATTGAAATAAGATAAAGGAAGTCAATCAGGAGCTAACAGAAAACCATTCTGCATTCCTGGAGTGCCTCAGGGAATGACTCTGAATCTATATGAGCACCAGCCCCTGAGTCATTAGAAGGGAATATAATCCTGAAGTTGTATTTCATTTCCCAAAGTGTCCCCAACATTAGGTATAAACTTCAGAAGTTAGGAAAAGAACCATATACACCTACCACTCATGTGGTGAAGGTGTTTAATGTGTTTAATAACTGTGATAATAGAGGAAAAGTCAGAGGATAAAATGGCCTAGAGGCAAGCTCACCTACTGGCTGCCCTGCAGTGTCAACTGGTCAGTATAGGAATCTGTACTAACTGCCCATCGAGATTCAACTCCTCCTGTGAGTGACCCACAGGCCCCACTGAGGGACAGCAGCCAGTGAAATTAGAATCCAGTCTGTGCACCATATATAAATAAGAGGGACACTGGAAGGGAAAATGTATTTGCTGCCCTGAAGAAGGGTTGGAAATGGTAGATCCAAGCAACTACACTTGAATGTAGACAGTCTGAATAGATGAAGAATGACAGGGCCAGAGGGCTCCTAAGCCGACTCCTGAGCAGCCTCAGCTGACACTGAACATGGGAAAAGCCTGTCAAATTCTTAGTCATAACCCAGACCACTTACTCAGTTATGAAGCCAGATTAGGCAAACTAAATCATGAAAGTTATATAATTAAGGGAGTATCAGAAAAGACCAAGAACAGGCATGCATAGAGCCATTAGGAGGCCATTCCTTCCTATATGTGTAAATTGGAGATTGGCATCCCCTTAGACAGAGGCCATAAGATGATAATGTTAATGAGTGAGACAGAGCAAGTTGACCTCCTGAGTAAATCCCAAGGTCTGGGCCCAGGGATGGGTGGGAGGTGCTGTAGAAGACAGTTAAGTACTCCATCAAAACCCAGACATACATGGCCCAATAGAAAACAGAACCTTCTCCATCAGGAGGTCTTATTGGACATTGCCCCTATTACCCAGGGCCTAACTGACCAGGGCCTTATTAGACTATGCCAGTAACCTGTAATACCCCCATTCTCCACATAAAGAGACCTAGTGGGGAACCCAATGGGAAACAGATGAAACTACTGAGGGATGGCCTCCTTGCCTGTAGGTGGTAGCAGCAACTCTGCTAAAGGAGGCTAAAAAGTTAAAATTTGATCAGCCCATCACTGTATGGACTCCATATCAGGTAAAGGCTTTAGTCAATTCTAAGGGAACAGAATTGCTACCCCCTAGAAGGTCGAGTCACATTCAGGCTATGCTTTTAGACAAACCAGTGGCTACGTGAAAACGTATCCTGGCTAGGACTCCACACTCCCTGGGGGCCCAGGTACAATTGCTGGTCAGGGAGCATCAGGGAGCTAGATCCCACAGGCTGCAACTAAGAGTTTACAGACCACAACTAAAGATCCCAAGCACTATATAGAAACCACAATATATTTCAGTTGTCTCAGGCTAGGAAGTGAACCTCTTTCAAATGCTGAAGAGGAATGGTTTACAGATGGGAGCACTTTTCTAACAGGAAAAAGCCTGATGGGATACACAGTAACCTTTCAGACCCAAATCACAGAAACAAGAAGCTTACCCCCAGGGACTTTGGCCCCAAACACCAAGCTGATAACCTTAACCAGAGCCTTAGAAATTGGACAGAGAAGACCTTAAAAGTTTACACAGATATGTGGTATGTGTATGCCAAGCTACACGCACACGGGGCTATTTGGAAGGAAGGCGGTTTGTGTATTATGGAGAACAAGCAGGTGAAACATGATTTAAACATATTGAGGCTCAGCTTTTAAAAAGTAGCAGTGAGTTACTGCAGGACTCACCAAAGGGGGATGTGGAGGTAAGAAAGGGACACAACAAGGCAGATGCAACTGTCAAAAGGGTGGCCTCAGAACCAGTAATTTATCAATCTACCCCTCATACCTCAAAAGCCAGATACATCCAATTATTCCACAAGCTACACAAAGGAAAAATTAGACAAAGCCAAAAAACGGGCCATCAACAGAAATCTAGAAGGCCATAGATGGCTAGTTAATGAACATAGACAATATTTCTTTATTCAAATACAGCTTTGTCAAGCCATCAAGGAGGCTCCTTCATCAAGGAACTTACTCTGAGAAGGCGGCATGTATAATTGGTTAGTTGGGATCATGGTAACTTCTGGCATGAAAAGTATAATCAGTCAGATAGTTGAGACATGCCCCATCTGCACAATCAATTATCTGAATACCAGATACACCAGATAAGGCCCATAAGACCAGAGGGCCCACAAGACCCTGAAGAAGACTGGAAGACTGATTTCACTATCATGCCAAGAGTACCAGGCAATTTCAGGTATCTCTGGATGCTAGAAGACATATTTTGGGGTGTATAGAAGCATCCCCCCAGAGAAGGCAATGCAACCCACTCCAGTACTCTTGCCTAGAAAATCCCATGGACGGAGGAGCCTAGTAGGCTGCAGTCCATGGGGTCGCTGAGAGTCTGACACAACTGAGCAACTTCACTTTCACTTTTCACTTTCATGCATTGGAGAAGGAAATGGCAACCCACTCCAGTGTTCTTGCCTGGAGAATCCCAGGGACGGAGGAGCCTGGTGGGCTGCCATCTATGGGGTCGCACAGGGTCGGACACAACTGAAGTGAATTAGCAGCAGCAGCAGAAGCATTCCCCACTAGAAGTGAAAGGGTAACTGAAGTCGCTAAGCCGTTACTAAAATAAATAATTCCCAGGTTTTGGTTCCCATAATCCCTACAAAGTGATAATGTCCAGCATTTGTGTGCTCCAAATACAGCCATCCCCAAAAGATAAATTAAAATTAAGTGCATTTGAATTCATTATGGTAAACCCATTCGCCAAGCCCAAGAGATGAGATACCTTAGCCCTCTTCAAATGAAACAACACAAATATTCCCTGCAGGTAGGAGAAACCTCTCACAGATTATGGCAACCAGGTACAGGCAGTACCCACTGACCTGAGACCCTCCACTACTTCCAGCCATGATACAGGGTGACCCTAAAAACCTTGAAAACCACAAGCATGCAAGATCGTTCACTCCCAAAAGGAACAGACCCCACTTGTGATCCTAACCACCCCTTCTGCCCTGAATTTATAGGAGATCTCTCTGTGGGCACATCACTTTCAAGTGAAGAGGACTCCTGAGCCACAACCTCCAAAAAGAAAAACCTTGGGGAAACAGACCCCCTCAACTACATGTGTGAACCTCTCTCTGACCTGAAGTGTGACCAGGGGTAACCAGGCCACAGCAGTGAGTTTCAACATCAGGGAAAAACCCTACAGGCAAAAGACCTCCGTAGCTTCATTTTTAGGAAAAATTTGACATGTGGCCATTATTCTCTTGCTAATATTTGGGGCACGTATCTTAAATTATTTGGTGTTCTTTGTCTCAAAAAGTTCAGACAAATGGTGTTCACTATGGATACAGACAGTGAGGACCTGGTGACAATCAAACATCTCCACTGGTGCAAGGGAGAAGTTCTGCTCCTCAATATAACAGCATCCAAACTCAATAGGAAGTAGTTACAGCAGACATTCATTCACCCTTCAGCCCCCCCGCCCAACCTCAAGAATGAGGAGCAGAAGGAAAGAAAAAGAGATTTGTCATCCGCAAAGCCAGTTAACAAGTACTGGGAACTAAAAATAAAATAGGAGTAAAAAGATAAAGTCTAGCCTTTTTTTCCTTTGTGCTTAGTCTAGTTTTACTTGGTTATAGGGTGGTGCATGCAAAGGTCTTTCACCCGGTCCTTCGGGCCAGAGTTCCTCCGATGAAACCTGCTGTGCCGACACCTCAAACTGTGAGCAGAAGCAGGGAGCACGGCATCTCAAGACAAGATGGCAGCGGTGCGCCACGTGCAGAGACTCTGCCTCCCTCATGAGCTGCACAGGTGTGCCAGCTCTGCTAGAACTCTGCCCCGTCCCGCAGCTGAGAACCAAACTTAAACCCAGTCTCCTCCTTTTGGCTCAAATGACACTTGGCAGGAAGACACTTGATGAGAACTGACTCAGGAGGGTAAATAACACTACCTGTTAATGTAAATTCTTGTAAACCCTGGTCTCATTAATATCATAACAATGTTATACGTGCTAAGTCGCTTCAGTAGTGTCCGACTCTTTGTGACAATATGGGCCATAGCTTGCCAGGCTCCTCTGTGCATGGGATTTTCCAGGCAAGACTACTGGAGAGGATTGCCATTTCCTTCTCCAGAGAACCTTCCCGACCTAGGGATCATATCTGCATCTCCTGCATTGGCAAGCAGATTCTTCATCATCTGAGCCACCAGGAAAGCCCCTTTCTTATCTCCTGTGCTTGTGTGTTCCTGCTCAGTCGCTTAAGTCATGTCCGACTCTGTGCGACACTAACTGTAGCCTTCCAGGCTGCTCTGTCCATGGGATTCTCCAGGCAAGAATACTGGAGTGGGTTGTCAGGCTCTCCTCCAGGGGTTTTTCCTGCCCCAGGGATTTAACCCATGTCTTTTATGTCTCCTGCATTGACAGGCAGGTTCTTTACCACTAGCCTCACCTAGGAAGCCCAAAATTAATGTTAGGATATTATTAATAATTTAGGTTACTTCCATATCTTGACTATTGTAAATAGTGTTGCAATGAATATTGGGGTGCATGAATCTTTTCAAATTATGGTTTTCTCTAGCTATATGTCCAGGAGAAGGATTGCTGAATCATATGGTATTTCTACATTTAGTTGCATAAGAAACCACTATACTATTCTACATATGGTTCACCATAATATCAATTTACATTCCCACCACCAGTGTAGGGGAGTTCCTTTTCTCCACATTCTCTCCTGCATTTATCATTTGTATATTTTTAAATTTTCTTTTCAACAACCACAAAGTAAATGTGTTTTTTCTATCAATCATAATTTTCTGGAAGAGACAATTATGACAATTATTTTCCTTTTTGAAATTTATTTGTTTATTAAATGGAATTAATACATGGTCTAAATTTATCTCTAGTCAAAAATAGAATAGGGTCAATATCTGACTAATGAAACAGCATCTCCTCATCAACTGGCCACATAATTCCACAAGATTAATTTCTTTGATATAAGAAGGAAATAAAACAAAAATAGAAACATTGACTCAATAAAGTTATTGTTAACATGGGAATGACAAGAGGCAGTATGACAGGATATATAAGCTTATACTGAAAGGAATAGAGTACTTGAAATTTTCCAGAAAGATTAAGACTTGAATTTGATATGAATAAGCAATCTTCCTTCCCAATTTCCTCCATAAAATAACAGTCAGAGCAGCATAGCTGATAAAACAGGAAGTCTTTTAATAATAATAAATTATTTCAAGTGACAGAAAACTCAGCATTTTAAGTCTTTAAAGAAAATATCAGCATTAGCAAAACTGTAAAGAAATAGAACTCTCATGTATTGCTAGTAAGAGTATGAATTTTATAACCATTATGAAAAATTGTCAGGATCTGTTGAAGACAAATATGTGCCTATCCTTTGGCCTGGAAATGACACGCCTAGGTGCGCACCCAACAGAAATGCATTAGAAACGTTCACTGAAAAACAAGTTCCAGTATGTTCAGGGCATTACATAAATAATACCCTCAAATGGAAACTACCCAAATGCTTATGAGCAGAAAAATGGATAAGTAAATTGTGGTATGTTCACAGAATGATATCCAGAATACCAATAGGAATGAGCAAACTGGAATTCAGTCCAGTCACTCAGTCGTGTCCGACTCTTTGCGACCCCATGGACTACAGCATGACAGCCCTCCCTGTCCATCACCAACTCCCAGAGTTTACCCAAACTCATGTCCATCGAGTCGGTGATGCTATCCAACCATCACATCCCCTGTTTTCCCCTTCTCCTCCTGCCCTCAATCTTTCCCAGCATCAGGGGCTTTTCCAATGAGTCAGCTCTTCACATCAGGTGGCCAAAGTATTGGAGTTTCAGCTTCAACATCATGACAATAACAATGCATCTCATAAATAAAATATCAAGCCAAAGGATCCAGAACAAAAATCATGTACATAATATTCATATTAAAGTAAAAAGTGACAAAACTAATCTATTAATATACTGTTTGGCTATGGGACAGTGGTTATTGTTGGATGTTACTGATTAACTAGAAGAAAGGATAAAAGGAGTTTCTGGGGTAATGGTGATGTTCTTTTCTTGATCTAGGTTTGAATTACACAAGCTTATTTAGATTGTGAAAATCTGATCTGATGATATTCAAAAACTTTTTAAAATTCTTTAGAAAAATATGTATTTATTTTTTTAACACAGTTTAAAATTCAGGCAACCCAAGCTTCAGACAACTTGTTTCTGAGGAAGACAAAGTTTACCCATTTCTCAGTTGTTTTCTCATCTGTGTTGACTTACAAGACTATGCATGGTGTGAAAAAGACTTTCAGTCATTTTAGACTTTTCCTTTCAAATATAAACACAGTGGAGAAATGAATTTTTCATTCTATGAATGCCTTGTGCGTCAATGGACTGTTCTCATCTCCATGATCATTTTTTTGACCCAGAATAGAATGTGCTGATGGCTGGTTTCAAACATTCTCCCATGAATCCCATTGTAGGGTCAATTTCTTCCAAGCTATTTGGACTGAAAATTGGGAAAACGTTTTTCTATTTATAAAAACAAACAGAAATAAACAGGGTTTCTTACCAGAAATAGTGAATGGGCGCTGTGCATCAGAGGTCAAACTAACTCTCAGACAATATAAAGCAGGTTCTGTTTGACAGAATTCCACAGACTGTATATAGTCCACAAAGAGTCTGAAACGACTAAGCAACTTTCACTTTCACTTACAGCTAGATCAAACATCATAATTCTGAGTGTTCTAAGGGTAAAGTTGCATCTGCCCTGCTATCTTGAGGGAGATGCTTCAAGAACTATAGGACCATGAATATAGCTATGCTGGTAGGCTGAGCTCTTCTCAAATGCTATAGTGGCTGATGTATGCTAGCAGCGATGATTATTGCCTGTGATGTCGCTGTGTTTTAAAGCATGAACAAGGAAAATAAATAAATAAATAAGACCAGCAAGAAAAGTAAAAAAAGAGAGAGAGAGAGAGAGAAAACAAAGAACCATCTCACAAGAAGTGAAACCAATGGATATGTCAGATGAGATAAATAAAGTAATAAGATCTGTCAAGGACATCAGATATAAAATAACTTGTGGAAAAACAACAACAAAATATATATTTTCCAATTTACATTTTTCAATAGTTATGATTTTAAAATAGCTATGGTTAAAAGTTAAGCTGTCCTGAAAGATCTATTGAAATAAATACAAAATATGTAGAAATAGCATAAATTATGGCAATCAATGAAAACATGAGTTATTGAGGACACTGACAAGAGAATTTTCACGCAGATTAAAAGGGTTTAGAAATGTTTTTTAAAAGGCAGTTATAGAAGAGAGATATTTAAACAAATTGAGAAATTTTCCTTTATTTGAAGAAAGATTTCACCCAAAGATTGACAGGATTCCCTGGGTCTCAATGAGGATTAATAAGAAAGGTCATTTACTTAGGTATATCCCAGTGAAAATTTTAATTCCAAAAGTAATATGAAATCTTATAAGCTTCTAGATGAGCAAGTAACTTTTAGAGGAAAGAGAATCTGACTAGTACCTGACTTATGTATAATATTAAAACTTAGCAGTCAATGAAATATAATCTACTGAGAACAAAGGAGTTAGATTCAGATTACAATTTACCTGTCAGAGAAAAGGAGTGACATTTTCAGATTTAAGTAGATTCAGAATTCATATGACCTGTGTGTTTCTGAGAAAAAATGTAATGACCAAAAGACTATTAAATCAGAACTAAGATACTGTAAAAGATAAGGATGTTGGACAGAGTGGTAGTCTATTTACAAAATTGAATCTAAATGGATTTTTATTCAACTCTAAAAGTTACTATGATTGGAAAATTATAGTACAGCTGTAAAATAAGGTTTCTTAAAGGAAATGAGACAAATTGTGAGGGAAACCCTAAAACTAGATTTCAACAATATCCAGGACCTTGCAGTTATACTTAAACCAATAAAAACATTTTAACTATCACGCCTGCACCCAAAAGAATGAGATGCAGCAGAAACTGTTAGTAACTATCCAATGCCCATTTTATTTCTCTCCCTTACTAATAGAAATTCAATTATTCATGTCAACAATGTATCCAAGTAAAACATGACATTTTCTGCCTCGCCTTGCAGATGGAAGAGCCATGTGACCAAGTGCTATGTGATAGATATATGTGAAGGTTTTGATGTATCAGTTGAAAAGCTATTAAATGTTACAGACTGGGCAGGGAGGTATACCTATTCTGCCTTCTCTTTTCCTCCTCACTGATGCCTAGAACATGAATTTAATGGCTAGAAGTCCTGAGACAATACTTTATGATAAGTTAAAAAGTTAAACCAAAGTAGGAAGAGAAATTAGTAATGATCAACACTGAAAATAATGAATTTTTTAAAAGGATAAAGTATATAATTTTTAAATTACCAATATAATAATTTTTAAGATTTATTAGACGATAAAAAATAGAGTCAAATTTAAAATACACAAACATGTCTGTGTATGTGTATGTAGAAGAAAGGAAACATTACCAGAAACAGGAGCTTGTATAAATCATGAAGGACAAATGCATTTTATTCAAGAAAAAAGTAAAATAAAGTCTAGATAATATGAATTATTTACAGAAAGAGAAAAGTAGTTTGTAGTATTGTGTTGCTGCTGCTGCTAAGTCACTTCAGTCGTGTCTGACTCTGTGCAACCCCATAGATAGCAGCCCACCAGGCTCCTCTGTCCCTGGCATTCTCCAGGCAAGAATACTGGAGTGGGTTGCCATTTCCTTCCCCAATGCATGCATGCATGCTAAGTCACTTCAGTCGTGTCCGACTCTGTTTGACACTATGGACAGCAGCCCACCAGGCTCCTCTGTCCAGAGGATTCTCTAGGCAAGAATACTGGAGTGGGTTGCCAATTCCTTCTCCTAGTATTGTGTTCAGTCAATATTAATTTCACTTAATTTTGTTTAACTATCAAATAGCAGTGTGGTGCTTAAAAGTAATACTGGCTTTCAAGAGATATTGAATTCAAAAGATTGAAAAAAGACCTAGGCAGTAGAGACACAATGTGTGTGTGCACAGTCATGTCTGACTCTTTGCAACCTCATGGACTGTAGCCTGCCAGGCTTCTCTGTCAATGGGGATTCTCTAGGCAAGAATACTGGAGTGGGTTGCCATGCCCTCCTCCAGGGGATTTTCCCAACCCAGGGATTGAACCCAGGTCTCCCACACTGCAGGCAGATTCTTTACTGTCTGAGCCATCAGGGAAACCCAGAGACACAATGGAAAATGCAAGAATGTATTAAGAGGGTATTGTATTTGTTTTCTATTGCTGCGATGATAAATTACCACAAAGTTAATGACAATACAAAATTTTTCTCTTATGGCCCTGAAGATCAGAAATCTAAAATCAAAGTATTGTCAGTGCTATGGTCATTCTAGAGCCTTCAGGGAGGATCTGTTTCTTTGCATTTTCCAGCTTCTGAAGTTCACCTGCATTCGCTGATTTATGGCCCCTTCCTTCATCTTGAAAGTACATCACAACCACTACTGGTTCAGATACCATGTCTCCTTTTTTTGTCTTTAGTGCTCCTGTCTCACTCTTAAAACTACCCTTGTGATTATACCCACCCAGATGATCCAGAATGATCTCTATATCCCAAGAACTTTAATCATATTTGCAAATTTCCTTTTGCAGTATAAGTTAATATATTCAAAGTACCTCAGTATTTCAAAATGGACATTTTTGGAAGGCCACTGCTTAGCCTCTGTCATCCCCTAACAGAGGATGAGATGGTTGGATGGCACCTCTGACTAAATGGACATGAGTTTGAGCATGCTCCTGGAGATGGTGAAGGACAGAGATTCCTGGTGTGCTGCAGTCCATGCGGTGGCAAAGAGTCAGACACAACTGAGAGACTGAACAACAACAACTACTTAGCCTACCACATCTATCAATAACTTCATTGCATTAATACAATATTCATTTTCCTAAAAATATTAGTAAATCTAATTTTTCCTACTAAAGGTGGGAAAATATGTAATGTCAATAATACATACTCAAGCTACAAGTGAAGTCAGGATGTAGAGTTAGGATGATGTTTTTAGCTCTTAAGGAAAAAAAAAAAACAGATCATTTTAAAACCAATATTTAAAAAACCTAACATATTGTACAAATAATTCAAAAAATGAAGAGGAAAAGGAACTAGTTCAGATTATTTTTTGATTAATTGCGTATAATAAAAGAAAAAAAAAACTAGTAAACTGGTAAATGAAATATGAAATCTCCACCCTTCATTGAAATGATGCTCCAACACAGAAAAGCACTTTAATTGTGTAAATTATGTCTCAGTATAAAAATATATTTTTGAAAATATTATAAAGCATATAATTTAAATGCAGGATGTTCAAGCTGGTTTTAGAAAAGGCAGAGGAACCAGAGATCAAATTGCCAACATCTACTGGATCATGGAAAAAGCAAGAGAGTTCCAGAAAAACATTTATTTCTGCTTTATTGACTATGCCAAAGCCTTTGACTGTGTGGATCACAATAAACTGTGGAAAATTCTGAAAGAGATGGGAATACCAGACCGCCTGATCTACCTCTTGAGAAATTTGTATGCAGGTCAGGAAGCAACAGTTAGAACTGGACATGGAACAACAGACTGGTTCCAAATAGGAAAAGGGGTTCGTCAAGGCTGTATATTGTCACCCTGCTTATTTAATTATATGCAGAGTACATCATGAGAAACGCTGGACTGGAAGAAGCACAAGCTGGAATCAAGATTGCCAAGAGAAATATCAATCACCTCAGATATGCAGATGACACCACCCTTATGGCAGAAAGTGAAGAGGAACTCAAAAGCCTCTTGATGAAAGTGAAAGAGGAGAGTGAAAAAGTTGGCTTAAAGCTCAACATTCAGAAAATGAAGATCATGGCATCTGGTCCCATCACTTCATGGGAAATAGATGGGGAAACAGTGGAAACAGTGTCAGACTTTATTTTTTTGGGCTCCAAAATCACTGCAGATGGTGACTGCAGCCATGAAATTAAAAGACACTTACTCCTTGGAAGGAAAGTTATGTCCAACCTAGATAGCAAATTCAAAAGCAGAGACATTACTTTGCCAACAAAGGTCCATCTAGTCAAGGCTATGGTTTTTTCTGTGGTCATATATGGATGTGAGAGTTGGACTGTGAAGAAGGCTGAGTGCCGAAGAATTGATGCTTTTGAACTGTGGTGTTGGAGAAGACTCTTGAGAGTCCCTTGGACTGCAAGGAGATCCAACCAGTCCATTCTGAAGGAGATCAGCCCTGGGATTTCTTTGGAAGGAATGATGCTAAAGCTGTAACTCCAGTATTTTGGCCACCTTCTGCGAAGAGTTGACTCATTGGAAAAGACTCTGATGCTGGGAGGGATTGGGGGCAGGAGGAGAAGGGGACGACAGAGGATGAGATGGCTGGATGGCATCACTGACTCGATGGACGTGAGTCTGGGTGAGTTCCAGGAGTTGGTGATGGACAGGGAGGCCTGGCGTGCTGCAATTCATGGGGTCGCAAAGAGTCGGACACGACTGAGCGACTGAACCGAACTGAACTGAAGATTTTATGAAGAGGAAAAGATAATCTTTGCTTAAAACCTCAAGTTAAATTTGTAATTGTTATTATTAGTTACAATTACAGTAAAGTTACATAAATAAATATTTTTAACATAAATTTATTTATTTTAATTGGAGGCTAATTATTTTACAATATTGTAATGGTTTTGACATACATTGACATGAATCTGCCATGGGTGTACATGTGTTCCCCATCCTGACCCCCCCTCCACCTCTCTCTCCATCCCATCCCTCTGGGTCATCCCACTGCACAAGCCCCGAGCCCCCTGTCTCATGCATCGACCTGGACTGGGGATCTGTTTAACATATGATAATATACATGATTCAATGCCATTCTCCCAAGTCATCTCACCCTTGCCCTCTCCCACAGAGCCCAAAAGTCTGTTCTATACATCTTTGTCTCTTTTGCTGTCTTGCATATAGGGTTATCATTGCCATTTTTCTAAATTCCATATATATACGTTAGTATACTGTATTGGTCTTTTTCTTTCTGGCTCACTTCACTCTGTATAATACGCTCCAGTTTCATCCACCTCATTAGAACTGATTCAAACATAGTCTTTTTAATGGCTGAGTAATATTTCATTGTGTATATGTACCACAGCTTTCTTATCCATTCATCTGCTCATGGACATCTAGGTTGCTTCCATGTCCTGGCTATCATAAATAGTGCTGTGATGAACATTGGGGTACATGTGTCTCTTTCAATTCTGGTTTCCTCAGTGTGTATGCCCAGCAGTGGGATTGCTGGGTCATATGGCATTTGTATTTCCAGTTTTTTAAGGAATTTCCACACTGTTCTCCATAGTGGCTGTACTAGTTTGCATTCCCACCAACAGTGTCAGAGGGTTCCCTTTTCTCCACACCCTCTCCAGCATTTATTGCTTACAGACTTTTTGGATAGCAGCCATTCTGACTGGCGTGAAATGGAACCTAATTGTGGTTCTGATTTGCATTTCTCTGATAATGAGTGATGTTGAGCATCTTTTCATGTGTTTGTTAGCCATCTGTACGTCTTCTTTGGAGAAATGTCTATTTAGTTCTTTGGCCCATTTTTTGATTGTCGTTTATTTTTCTGGAATTGAGCTGCAGGAGTTGCTTCTATATTTTTGAGATTAGTTGTTTGCCAGTGGCTTCATTTGCTATTATTTTCTCCCATTCTGAAGGGTGTCTTTTCACCTGGCTTATAGTTTACTTTGTTGTGCAGAAGCTTTTAAGTTTAATTAGGTGCCATTTGTTTATTTTTGCTTTTATTTCCAATATTCTGGGAGGTGGGTCAGAGAGAATCCTGCTGTGATGTATGTAGGAGAGTGTTTTGCCTATGTTCTCCTCTAAGAGTTTTATAGTTTCTGGTCTTATGTTTAGATCTTTAATCCATTTTGAGTTTATTTTGGTGTATGGTGTTAGAAAGTGTTCTAGTTTCATTCTTTTACAAGTGGTTGACCAGTTTTCCCAGCACCACTTGTTAAATAGATTGTCTTTTCTCCATTGTATATTTTTGCCTCCTTTGTCAAAGATAAGGTGTCCATAGGTGAGTGGATTTATCTTTGGACTTTCTATTTTGTTCCATTGATCTATATTTCTGTCTTTGTGCCAGTACCATACTGTCTTGATGACTGTAGCTTTATAGTAGAGCCTGAAGTCAGGCAGGTTGATTCCTCCAGTTCCATTCTTCTTTCTCAAGATTGCTTTGGTTATTTGAGGGTTTTTGTTTTGTTTTGGTATTTCCATACAAATTGTGAAATTATTTGATCTACTTGTGTGAAAAATACCCTTGGTAGCTTGATAGGGATTGCATTGAATCTATAGATTGCTCTGAGTAGTATACTCATTTTCACTATATTGATCCTTCCAATCCATGAACATGGTATCTTTCTCCATCTATCTGTGTCCTCTTTGATTTCTTTCACCAGTGTTTTATAGTATTCTATATATAGTTCTTTTGTTTCTTTAGGTAGATATATTCCTAAGTATTTTATTCTTTTCATTGCAATGGTGAATAGGATTGTTTCCTTAATTTTTCTTTCTGTTTTCTCATTGTTAGTGTATAGGAATGCAAGGGATTTCTGTGTGTTGATTTTATATCCTCCAACTTTACTGTACTCATTGGTTAGCTCTAGTAATTTTCTGGTGGAGTCTTTAGGGTTTTCTATGTAGAGGATCATGTCACCTGCAAACAGTGAGAGTTTTACTTCTTCTTTTCCAATCTGGATTCCTTTTATTTCTTTTTCTGCTCTGATTGCTGTGGCCAAAACTTCCAAAACTATGTTGAATAGTAGTGGTGAGAGTGGGCATCCTTGTCTTGTTCCTGACTTTAGGGGAAATGCTTTTAATATTTCACCCTTGAGGATAATGTTTGCTGTGGGTTTGTCATATACAGCTTTTATTATGTTGAGGTATGTTCCTTCTATTCTTGCTTTCTGGAGGGTTTTTATCACAAATGGATGTTGAATTCTGTCAAAGGTTTCTCTGCATCCATTAAGATAATCATACAGTTTTTATCTCTCAATTTGTTAATGTGGTGTATTATATTGATTGATTTGCGGATATGGAAGAATCCTTGCATCCCTGGAATAAAGCCCACTTGGCCATATCTGATCTTTTTAATATGTTGTTGAATTTTTTTGCTACAATTTTGTTAAGGATTTTTGCATCTATATTCATCAGTGTTATTGGCCTGTAGTATTCTTTTTCTGTGGCATCTTTGTCAGATTTTGGTATTAAGGTGATGATGGCCTCTTAGAATTAGCTTGGAAGTTTACCTTCCTATGCAATTTTCTGGAAGAGTTTGAGTAGGATAGATGTTAACTATTCTCTAAATTTTTGGTAGAATTCAGCTTTGAAGTTTTCTGGTCCTGAGCTTTTGTTTGCTGGAAGATTTCTGATTACAGTTTCAATTTCCATGCTTGTGATGGGTCTGTTATGATTTTCCATTTCTTCCTGGTTCAGTTTTGGAAAGTTGTACTTTTCTAAAAATTTTTCCATTTCTTCCAAATTGTCCATTTTATTGGCATATAGTTGCTGATAGTAGTCTCTCATGATCCTTTGTTTTTCTGTGTTGTCTGTTGTGATCTCTCCATTTTCATTTCTAATTTTATTGATTTGATTCTTCTCCCTTTGTTTTTTGATGAGACTGGCTAATGGTTTTTCTATTTATTTTCTCAAAGAACCAGATTTTGGCTTTGTTGATTTTTGCTATGGTCTCTTTCTTTTGCATTTATCTCTGCCCTAATTTTTAAGATTTCTCTCCTTCTACTAACCCTCGGGTTCTTAATTTCTTCCTTTTCTAGTTGCTTTAGGTGTAGAGTTAGGCTATCTATTTGACTTTTTTCTTGTTTCTTGAGGTAAGCCTGTATTGCTATGAACCTTCCCCACAGCACTGCTCTTACAGTGTCCCATAGGTTTTGTTTGTTGTGTTTTCACTTTCATTCATTTCTATGCATATTTTGATTTCTTTTTTTTATTTCCTCTGTGATTTGTTAGTTATTCAGCAGCGTGTTGTTCAGCCACCATATGTTGGAATTTTTAATAGTTTTTCTCCTGTAATTGGGATCTAATCTTACTGTATTGTTGTCAGAAAAGATGCTTGGAATTATTTCAATTTTTTTGAATTTACCAAGGCTAGATTTATGGCCCAGGATGTGATCTATCCTGAGAAGGTTCCATGTGCACTTGAGAAAAAGGTGAAATTTGTTGTTTTGGGGTGAAATGTCCTATAGATATCAATTAAGTCTAACTGGTCTATTGTATCATTTAAAGTTTGAGTTTCCTTGTGAATTTTCTGTTTCGTTGATCTATCCATAGGTGTGAGTGGGGTATTAAAGTCTCCCACTATTACTGTGTTACTGTTAATTTCTCCTTTCATACTTGTTAGCATTTGCCTTACATATTGTTGTGCTGCTATGTTGGGTACATATGTATTTATAATTGTTATACCTTCTTCTTGGATTGACCATTTGCTCATTATGTAGTGTCCTTCTTTGTCTCTTTTCACAGCCTTTCTTTTAAAGTCAATTTTATCTGGTATGACTATTGCTACTCCTGCTTTCTTTTGGTCTCTTTGTGTGGAATTTCTTTTTCCAGCCCTACTCTTTCAGTCTGTATGTGTCCCTTGTTTTGAGGTGGGTCTCTTGTAGACAACATATATAGGGATCTTGTTTTTGTATCCATTCAGCCAATCTTTGTCTTTGGGTTGGGCCATTCAACCCTTTTACAAATAAGGTAATTATTGATAAGTATGATCCCATTGCCATTTACTTTATTGTTTTGGGTTCGAGTGTATACACCCTTTCTGTGTTTCCTGTCTAGAGAAGATCCTTTAGCATTTGTTGGAGAGCTGGTTTGGTGGTGCTGAATTCTCTCAGCTTTTGTATGTCTGTAAAGCTTTTGATTTCTCCTTCATATTAGAATGAGATCCTTGCTGGGTACAGTAATCTGGGCTGTAGGTTTTTCTCTTTCATCACTTTAAGTATGTCCTGCCATTCCCTTCTGTTCTGAAGAGTTTCTATTGAAAGATCAGCTGTTATCCTTATGGGAATCCCCTTGTGTGTTATTTGTTGTTTTTTCCTTGCTGCTTTTAATATTTGTTCTTTGTGTTTAATCTTTGTTAATTTGATTAATATGTGTCTTGGAGTGTTTCACCATTCTGTTTTTCTGTTTGGGACTCTCTGGGTTTCTTGGACTTGAGTGACTACTTCCTTCCCCTTTTTAGGGAATTTTTCAACTATTGTCTCCTCAAGTATTTTCTCATGGTCTTTCTTTTTGTCTTCTTCTTCTAGGACTCCTATAATTTGAATGTTGGGGCATTTAACATTGTCCCAGAGGTCTCTGAGGTTGTCCTTATTTATTTTCTCTTTTTCCTCTCTGCTTCATTTATTTCTACCATTCTATATGCTACCTCACTTATCCTATCTTCTTCCTCTGTTATTCTACTTTTGGTTCCCTCCAGAGTGTTTTTTATCTCATTTATTGCATTATTCATTATAAATTGACTCTTTTTTATTTCTTCTAGGACCTTGTTAAACATTTCTTGCATATTCTCAATCCTTTTCTTCAGGCTATTTATCTGTAACTCCATTTTGTTTTCATGATTCTGGATCATTTTCACTATCATTATTTAGAATTCTTTATCAGGTAGATTCCCTATCTCTTCCTCATTTGTTTGGTTTGGTGAGCATTTATCCTGTTCCTTTACCTGCTGATTATTTCTCTGCCTTTTTATCTTGTTTATATTGCTGTGTTTGGGGTGGCCTTTCCATATTCTGGCAGTTTGTGGTTCCTCTTTATTGTGGAAGTTCCTCGCTGTGGGTGGGGTTGGATGAGTGGCTTGTCAGGGTTTCCTGGTTAGGGAAGCTTGTGTCGGTGTTCTGATAGGTGGAGCCAGATTTCTTCTCTCTGGGCTGCAATGAAGTGTCCAGTAATGAGTTTTGATATGTCAGTGGATTTGGTGTGACTTTGGGCAGCCTGTATTTTGAAGCTCAGGGCTATGTTCCTGTGTTTCTGGAGAATTTGTGTGGTATGTCTTGCTCTGGAACTTTTTGGCTTTTGGGTGGTGCTTGGCTTCAGTGTAGGTATGGAGGCTTTTGATGAGCTCTTATCGATTAATGTTCCCTGGAGTCAGGAGTTCTCTGGTGTTCTCACATTTTGATCTTAAGCCTCCTGCCTCTGGTTTTCATTCTTATACTTACAGTAGCCTCAAGACTTCTCCATCTATACAGCACCAATGATAAAACATCTAGGTTAATGATGAAACATTTCTCCACAGTGAGGGACACCCAGAGAAGTACACAGAGTTACATGGAGAAGAGAAGAAGGATGAGGGAGATAGACCAGGAGGAGAAGAGGGGGAATCAAAAGGGGAGAGAGCAAGCTAGCCAGTAATCACTTCCCTATGAGCTCTCCATAGTCTGGACCCATCTGAGATGTTCACAGAGTTATACAGAGAAGAGAAGAAGAAGGAAGGAGACAGAGGTGGCCAGGAGGATAAAAGAGGGAATCAAAAGGAGAAAGACAGATCCAGCCAGTAATCAGTTCCCTAAGTGTTCTCCACAGTCTGGAACACACAAAGAGATTCACAGAGTTTGATAGAGAGAGAAGGGGGAGGGAGGAGACAGAGGCGACCTGGTGGAGAAAAAAGAGAGTCAAAGGGGGGAGAGAGCAATCAAGCCAGTAATTTCGCTGCCAAGTAAAAATGGGTACTGAAGATTGGGTTCTTAGGTACAAAATTGAAAACAAATACCAAAAAGCAAAGATTAAAAATCTAGAGTAGAGGTTAGATTCTCAAAAACACAATATTTAAAAAAAAAGCAAACTCACAAAAATTATAAAATATGTATATATGAAGGTTGCTTTTAAAATAGGGGTTTTTTTTTTGCAAGTTAATAGTAGGTTATAAAAATGAAAATTAAAGGAGTAATAGAGGACTTAAAATTTTTAAATTAAATTTAAAAAATGATAACAGTAAAAATATATCTAAGACTTTCTCTGGAGCTGTTACAGACAGTGTGGGGTTAGATCATTTTCAGATAGTTCCTTGATCCAGCTTATACTACTCAAGATCTATAGGCCCCTTCCTATGTAGTCCTTGCTATCTAGAGAGTTTCAATCTATTGCACCTGTCACTTCCAAATCCATTCCCTCTGTTTATTTTAGCTTCTTCTGTTTGCTGGTCTCTTCAGTGTCTAATTTCTGCCCTGACATAGGGAGGCAGTGGTGGTCACTTTTTTAGGCTCACTTGTTCAGTTGTGCTGTTGGGAGGGAGGAACACTGCAAACAAATATCACTGGCGTGTATGGAGAGTGCTTGCAGTGTTCCAGATGCACTGGGTTTGCCCCCTGCTCATGGTGTGTGTGCTTTCGTGGTCTACACTTCTCAGGCTCTAGGTTGCTCTTCTGGGAACTGTCTGAGGCCGGCCCGGGGTGGTGTGCACATCCCAGGTCTAAGTCACTCAGGTTCAGGTTCTTGGGTACTCCACAAAGGCACAGACTCAGTTGGGCCTGCATTTTGTGCCCTTCCCAGGTTCGAGCAACTCAGGTGACCAGGTGCTTGGCAAGAGTGGTTGCTGCGACTTATTGCCTCCCTTGTCCCTGCTGCTCAGTTTTCTGGGTGTACAATGGGCACACCTTCTCAGGTGTGCCGTGTGTCTCTTCTGGGGAGCTGATCTCTGGCTGTGACCCTCCCAGCAGATGTCAACCATCCAGAATCTCAAGAAGTCTTGGTTATCAATGAAACCTGCTTGCAGTTTAGTAGAGCATGCCTCTCTGGGGCCGCGATTGCCCCCTTCTGGCTCTGGCTGCCCCTACCTGCCTCTCTCTGGCAGGAGATGGGCCGGTCCACAGCCGGATAGCTCTGCTCAGTCCTTTGTTCTGTGAGCAGGCCTGGCAGTGTCTTAGGTTAAGGCTTTTCCCAGGGTAGCTATCCCACAGTCTGGTTTGCTATCTCAAGTTAGTTCCCTAAGATTGCCCTCGGGGCATTCAGGCCCAGTCCTTACCCTAAGCAATGCAGCCCACACCTCCTTGTCCAGCCCCCACTTGCTAGTGGTAAATGAGGGCGTCTGGATTGCTTCTCCACTGGGAGTTGCTGTTTGGCATGTAATCTGTGGGTTTAATTATTTATTTATTTATTTTTCCTCCTGGTATGTTGCCTTCTGAGATTCCAAGATTTGCCACAGACCCGCCCGTGAGTGTTTCCTGGTGTTTGGAAACTTCTCTTTTTTTTAAGACTCCTTTCCCGGGACGGATCTCAGGCCCTACCTCTTTTGTCTCTCTTTTTATCTTTTATATTTTGTCCTATCTCCTTTTGAAGACAATGGCTGCCTTTCTGGGTGTCTGATGTCCTCTGCCAGCATTCAGAAGTTGTTTTGTGGAATTTTCTCAGCGTTCAAATGTTCTTTTGATGAATTTGTGGGGGAGAAAGTGGTCTCCCCATCCTATTCCTCTGCCATCTTAGGACCGCCCCCCAAATAAATATTTAAACCACAAAATTCAAAACCATAATCCATTGTAATAAAATCCAAGGTAAATTATATGATGGTTTAATAAAATGAGAGAAATTATTTCATCAAATACTTGCTTATGATTTATTTTATTGATATCTTCTATCAGCAAATATAGTACATAGAATATGAGAATTTGGTTCTTGGAAAAAAAGTTGGCAATTATTCAAGTAAACGTATTCACTTTGCAAATCAGCATAATGAAGCATACAATGATTTAGTGATTTATTCAAGGTCAGATCACTAACTAGTGTCAGCGAAGATCTCAGATTATTACATAGAACTCATATAATGCAGACATTTTCTTTTCTGAAGATATCATAAAATCCCATTGTAACACATTAATGTTATTTATGTATCTGGGAGATTTGTTTATGGAATTGTTTTATTCTAGGTTGTTTCTTCAAAAGATTTTTAATCTTATATAGTAGTGATTATGTCTTGGAAAATGCTACAGTGGCAAGCTTATCTAATCATTTCAGTTCAAAATAAGTCTTATATGCTAAATAACATTAAATTTTACAATGGTGACTTATAATGTCATTAAAAATTAATTACACATGACAAAAATTTTAAACTACATATATAACCCCCAAAGGATTCAATATGTAACTTGTCAACATTATGTTAAATACTGTATTTGCCTGGACAGTCACCAAGGATTTAGACAACTATAACCCATGGTCAAATATTTCATCCATATGTAACATATTGCAATTGTTTTATTAATTTCTTATACTTAATGGGATATCTTATTTGAAGATTACATTGTTTCTCATATTCACAGGTATTGAAAACCAAATTGTGGTTACCAAAGGGGAAAGATTAGTGGAGGGAGGGATACATTAGGGATATGGAAAAAACAGATACAAACTTCAGTATATGAAACAGACAAGGAACAAGGATATACTATTTAGCACAGGGAATTATACCAATAATCTTGCAATAACCTATGAAAGTGAAAGTGAAGTTGCTTAGTCGTCTCCAGCTCTTTGCGACCCTATGGACTATAGCTTGCCAGGCTCCTCCATCCATGGGCTTCTCCAGGCAAGAATACTGGAGTGGGTTTCCATCTCCTTCTCTAGGGAATCTTCTCAACCCAGGGATCAAATCCAGGTCTCCAGCATTGCAGGAAGACTGTTTACCATCTGAGCAGAATATAATATGCAAAAATACTGAATCACTATGCTGTACAACTGAAACTAACACAATATTGTAAATACACTGTGTTTCAATTTTTTTAAAGGAAGTTATAAATATTGACCAAGGCAAAATACAAATGTAAACTTTTCCAATGAAAGAAATGCTTTTGAAGTAATCCAAAATTAACTGGAAGATAATTGCTGTAAATTAAATATTCTCATAATGGGTGCCTTTATCATTACATTACTATTTTTCTAGAGAATATCAAAATATATACATTCAATACATATAACTGAGAAGGTAGAATCTGATTAATTCTAAATTAAATAATATAAAGTTGGTTATAATATTTTTGTGTAAGGCAAACTATTATATAGAGAGTAAATAAATAAGTTCTTACTGTATAGCATAGGGAACTATTATATTCAATATCCTATGATAAACCATAATGGAAAATAATTTTTAAAATAACATATAAAAATACATTTGTGCAAATGAAAGCATGTGAATACTTTAAAAATTTTCAATCCCCCATGAATACATTATCCACCAAAATCAATGAATATTTTAATTGATTGTATACATGTGTGAATTTTATTGGCTATGTTGTTTGATGTATTCCAAACAGTTCGAGACATTAAAAAGATGTTTTCATAGAAATAAATTCCATACAAAAAAATTCTATGTGAATTAAATTTGTCAATTAAGTAACTACTTCAGGCTATGGTATCATATGACCCAATTAGGAAAAATAAAAATTTTCCCTTTGTCATATGATACAGAAGTGGTCTGAAAGATATATTATTGCATTAATTTTAATGCTGAAATTTAAATCATTTTTCTGAAGCCTATTCTTTCAATAAGCCTATATGATCATGTTAATTTTATAATATGGAAGCTTTTACAAGTTTTAGAAACCAGTTTAAAAAATGAATTACATAACCTCATACTGTTGAAGGTGAAGGTAAATACATGCTGAGACTCAGTCAATGTAATGTAACAACCAAACAATGGAATCATTTTGTAAAGAGGAAGAATAAGGAAGAGGAGAAGAAAGGGAGGGAGGCTGGGGAGAGGAAAAGGAGGAATAGATGGTCAGAGTGAAATTCACTGATTATAGGCTTAGATAAGTTAACTGATCATTTACTTTTCAAATAATGACATCAGCATTGTGTCAAGAAAGGCCAATCAGTGTGTATTAAGTCGGGTGGCTCAGATGGTAAAGCATCTGCCTGCAATACGGGAGACCCAGGTTTGATCCCTGGGTTGGGAAGATCTGCTGGAGAAGGAAATGGCAACCCACTCCAGTATTCCTGCCTGGAGAATCCCAGGGATGGAGGAGCCTGGTAGGTTACAGTCCATGGGGTCGCAAAGAGTCGGACACGACTGAGCGACTTCACTTCACTTCACTTCATATATATATATATGTATATGTATATGTATATATATATATATGTATATGTATATGTATAT
>NW_011494837.1:1680666-1685753 GCF_000754665.1 Bison bison bison | reverse complement strand
TGCCTGGAGAATCCCAGGGACAGGGGAGCCTGGTGGGCTGCCATCTATGGGGTCACAGAGAGTCAGACATGACTGAAGTGACTTAGCAGTAGCAGCAACATACTGCTTTTTAGCAGATCTTATAGTTACTTATTTAGTTACAAATGAATATAATACTTATTCATTTGTAATTCAGTGCAGATGTTGAAAATTCTCATTCCACAGATGCAATGTATAATACATTGAATAAACTAACTGTCGATACAGCAATATACGTCAATGATATACACTGGAATGTATTTGTCAAAATACATTCCTGCAATAAGCTCAGAAGCAATTATACTTCTTATAAAATTAATGATCTGAGGAGTGTGGATCTAGCCTGCCCAGCTTTATGACCCCTTTCCTTTAGTCAATAACTCCTCATTACTGTGACAACCAAAAGCTGTAGATATCCTTATGTCTAAATGGAATAAATAACAGTCACTGGGGGGTGGGAGTCAGCACCCAGGAAGCCTTAGGAGCTGAGGGTTGATCAAAGAGGGAAGAGGGAGGGAAATTCCCAACCCATGGAAGATGGAAGTCCAAATCATTTCTTGGACTGGGGAGGGATTTCTTTATTCCTCCCATTTTTGAAGGATAGGGCAGTGAAGTACCAATCACTTTGAGTTTGGGGGTGAGGGCCAGAGGAGAGGGCCACCAGCTCCCCCCACCACCTACTGTGAAACAGGCTCCCTTCGTCCCGGCCACCCCTCACCACCATTCCCCCTGTTCAATAATGCTGATTGTGCAAGGGAACGGTCACACTTCCAATCACCCAAATGGCCTGATGAGGACAATTCAAATAGGATGCAAAGATCAATGCAAAAGTTACTGTTATATATAAATAGAGTTGTAACTGGAATTGGTAACAAAACAAATTAAGAAAGAATTGGAAGTTGTCATTTAAAACATCCTTCTAATAAAGTTGTTTCAGATCTGGGGGGAAAAAAAAAACAGTCACTCTTTCATGGGGAGTGTTGAAGATTAAATAAGTCATAATTATAAAGCATTTAGCATCATAGGCCTTCCCTGATAGCACAGTTGGTAAAGAATAACCTGCAATGCGGGAGACCTGGGTTCAGTCGCTGGGTTGGGAAGATCCTTTGGAGAAGGGAATGGCTACCCACTCCAGTATTCTTGCCTGGAGAATCCCATGGACAGAGGAGCCTGGTGGGCTGCAGTCCAAAGAACTGCAAAGAGTCAGACATGACTGAGAGACTTTGCTTCGTATCATATCTTATATTAACTATATTAAGTAGTTTTATTAAATTTATTAATATAAATTTAATTATAATTTTAAATATAATTTAAGTATAATTAAATTTTTATTTTTAATATTTTTCTTTTTAAGAATGGATTTAGCTGTTTGTGTTTCCTGAGGTTACTAGATATTTGAAATTTCATTAGTCAGTGTAATGATATGACAAATATAACCAATTAAAACAATGAATTAATGTATGCAAACCTACACATAGATGATTCATGAACAAATAAATAGAGCTGTTCGCTGTCCAAACAGGCTATACTGTTTCTTAGGGATGCTCTATCAAACATGTAAATAGCATAAACGACTCAGCATTCCTTGATGAAATACAATTTTTTTTAAGTTTATAGACAAATGTTTATTTTATTGTACTATTGCAACTTTTTAAGTGAACAAGTTTTCTTTTCCTTATAATAATATTTTAGAATGAACTAAAAACAAAATAGGAATAAATTTATAGAAAATTCCTTCATATTTTCCTCATTGAGAGCTTTAATACTATAAAGGGATTTCTGTATTCAATTTATTTTCCAGGAAATCTCTTCAAATTGAAGTGTATTTCTATAAATGTGTTGTGTTATTACTCTCGTAAGAATGCCTCCCAAAACAAAAATATATGAATGATTTAAATCACTGGCATTGATTCCCTTGTAGAAAGGCAGTGTAAAAATGAACTTATCTCAATTAGAGTTCTTAGATTTGGTAAAAGTCTATATATTGAAATTATAACATCAATTGATCTTGAATGATTCTAAACCCTGAAAGAGTGGGTTCAATTTTCAAAAGCTCTTAATTTAAGGTCACAGTAAGTGTTGGGAAAAGTTTATATATTCAATCATAGATGGTCAACTTTTATCCAACTACTTTATTTTAGAATAGTTTTAGAAAAGTTGAGGACAATATTGATAGTTATCATATATGCTGCATCACTTGTCCCTATTATTAACATCTTACATTAATGACACATTTATTACAACTAAAAAGTATTGATGTATTATTGTTAATTAATGTCTATACATTAATCAGATTTTATTAGTTTTTACCTCATTTATTTTTTAAAATTCTAGGTTTCCATCCAGGATGCCACACTACATTTCTCTGTCTTTTTAGATTCCTCTTAGTTATGACTGCTGCTGCTGCTGCTAAGTCGCTCCAGTCGTGTCCGACTCTGTGCGACCCCATAGACGGCAGCCCACCAGGCTCCGCCATCCCTGGGATTCTCCAGACAAGAACACTGGAGTGGGTTGCCATTTCCTTCTCCAATGCATGAAAGTGAAAAGTGAAAGTGAAGTCTCTCAGTCATGTCTGACTCTTCTCGACCCCATGGACTGCAGCCTTCCAGGCTCCTCCATCCATGGGATTTCCCAGGCAAGAGTACTAGAGTGGATTGCCATTGCCTTCTCCATAAGTTATGACAGTTCATGTTTAATATTTTTAACTGATATTCTAATAGATTTATTTTTTAAATTTTTAGTCTTTACTCCTTCCTTTTAGAATATTAAATTTTACAGGAACAGACATACTCTAGTATTCTTGGAAGTACTGGTGGACCTTCTCTGTAATGATCCTATCTTTAAGATTCTGCCAATTAAATCTCAAATGAATTTTGTACTAAAACATTCTTCATACAAAAATCAGGAAAGTTTAGATATTCTGTAGACAAATGATTTCTCTTATAACTTTTACCACTTCTGCTGAAGAAATATAAGTTACATCTAAGAAGGCTTCCCTGGTAGCTCAGCTGGTAAAGAACCTGTCTGCAGTGCAGGAGACCCCGATTTGATTCCTGGATCTGGAAGATTCGCTGGAGATGGGATAGGCAGCCCACTCCAATATTCTTGGATCTCCCTGGTGACTCAGATGGTAAAGAATCTGCCTATAATGTGGGAGACCTGGGTTCGATCCCTAGGTTGGGAAGACCCTCTGGAGAAGGGAATGGCTACCCCCTCCAGTATTCAGGCCTCGAGAATTCCATGGACAAAGTAACCTGGCAGGCTGCAGTCCATGGAGCCTCAAAGAGTCTGACGGGACTGAGCAATTTTCACTTTCACTACATCTAAATAACTCATGAGAATAGATACAAACTCTTGTTATAATACATCGGTACTCCTATTGGAATCATAACATAAATAAATATGACATCCCACTGAATCTGCTTAAGTTAGTGCTTAAGTGAAAACTAAGTGAAAACACTTATTTTTGTTAAAGACCATTCAAAAATGTGCATCCTCATAAGAATTTGTTCTACAGAGCAGATATCAGGAAGAAGGAATTAAATTTTGATGAGTGATATGAAACTCATATAACAATGGAAATATCTTTGCAAAATTATATGTTGATGGAAAAACATAAAAATGCTTTAAAACAGTTTAAGTGTTCAGTGTGGCAGTGTCTAAGAAAAAAAATGTCTCAGATGGTTGAAAGATTTGATGTACCCACAGCTGTCTAAATTGATGTCTTAAATCAAGACATTACACTAAAAATTTTAGCCTAAAATCTGATAGAAAAATATAATTAAAAGTTCAAGAGAAATAGCACCATGATGAGAAGTTTCAACATTAAAAGAAAAGAAAATAAAACAACTTGAATTATCAGAATATATATACAATAAAATCATACTGTTGCAGAAAGAATTTGAAAAAAGTGATAACTCCTAGGAAAATTTAAGTATAATATGCACAAAAGATTTTTACAGCTTCTTTTTTAAATATAGTTTTAATTGACCATATCTCCCTAATCTTCTATAGCAAATAATACCAATGTTATTTTAAGTACAGTTTTAAGAAGCCAATATAACTTTAAATTTAAAACCAAATTAAAATAGTACAAAAATAAAACTGCCTATCTCCCTAGTAAACATACATAAGATAAGTAAAACATAAGAAAATTATATACAGCAGTTTGTTGAAAGAATACTATTCTAAGACCTTTGCAGACAGTTGTCAAATTAACAGAAGTCAGCATCTTTGGAACATGTATTGCCAGGGTCCAGCCCCGGCTGATCCAGGGTATTCGAAGGAGAGATGGAGTCGGTGACTACTTACATATTCATCAAAGATATAAAGAGTAATAGAATGAGTATAGCTCAGTAGGAAAATGCAGTGGAGAAAAGAAGCTGAGTAGCTTGGTTTATGCGGAAAATCAATATAACCTGTGACACCAGGTTAGCTCTGACCACAGAGGCCACAGGCGCCCTCTCGAATAGCAGAAGGTGCCCCACCTTAGACACCTTCTCGAGTGGGTCTTAGAAGCCCAGGCAAATAAATGGTCGCAGGGGACCTCCGCGCTCCAGATGGAGACTTAGCTGGAAGTTAAGAAGAAGAATGACATGAGGAGACCAAGCTTTGGCGAGCAAGGCCCGTAGCTTTATTTTCAACAGGGGCTTTTATACCCTAAGTTACACATAGAGGATAATAGGGGATGCAAAGTCAGCAGTCTTTGATCCTTATCAAAAACCAGGGTTTCTTTCCTGCAAATTTATCCTATACAAATGGTTTAGGTGATTTACATCATCTTCTGGCCAGAAGGCCTATTAACATTTTATGACTCTTGACAAAGGTTTCTCAACCGTAAGACTTATTTTCTCTAAGAGTAATTATTTTAAGGTTTGGCGCCATCTTCCGAAGGTGTTAGATAAAATTGCATTCCTATAGGGCAGATGTGTAATGGGTTTACAACAAAGGAAAGAATTTATTACCTTAAGGGTCTAAAGTTGCTAACACCAAGGCCACTACTTATTTTTTCTACATACCAACTATATTAATTAATACACATTCAAGGATACAATACAGGGGATGTGGAA
>NW_011494837.1:1680025-1680459 GCF_000754665.1 Bison bison bison | reverse complement strand
GCACTCAGCTTTCTTTATAGTCCAACTCTCACATCCATACATGACCACTGGAAAAACCATAGTCTTGACAAGACAGACCTTTGTTGGCCAAGTAATATCTCTGTTTTTTAATATGCTGTCTAGGTTGGTCATAACTTTTCTTCCAAAAGTAAGCATCTTTTAATTTCATGGCTGCAATCACCATCTGCAGTGATTTTGAAGCCCCCCAAAATAAAGGCAGCCACTGTTTCCACTGTTGCCAAATTCAGACTTAAATTGAAGAAAGTAGGGAAAACTACTAGACCATTCAGGTATGACCTAAAGTAAATCCCTTATGATTATACAGTAGAAGTGAGAAATAGATTTAAGGGACTAGATCTGATAGACAGAGTGCCTGATGAACTATGGACAGAGGTTCATGACATTGTACAGGAGACAGGAACCAAGACCATCCC
>NW_011494837.1:1679310-1679925 GCF_000754665.1 Bison bison bison | reverse complement strand
GAGTTAACTCTTTGACAGAGAGAGCGAGATGATGGTGGGGGACAGCCCCCAGTAAAGTCAGAGGTGAGAGCACAAAGCAATAAAGTAGGGAGACTCTGGTTTTGGGGGTAGATGCTCGAGAATATCCAGGGAGACTCCTGAGGCTCGATCCCGCCTTTGCGTCTGCCGAGCCTCCTTCCTCATGACCTTTGTCACGAGCGGAATGCCTCTCGCTGGCTCCCGGCAATGTATCTTGTATTCTAGTAATTTATCATATCACATATCCATAGTCTTCTTTCAGAAGGCAGAACTTAGTTACCAGACTCCCCAGCTTTCACTGGTAAGAGTCTTTGATTCATAAGATAGTTCAGTTCAGTTCAGTTCAGTTGCTCAGTCATGTCCGACTCTTTGCAACCTGATGAACCACAGCACGCCAGGCCTCCCTGTCCATTACCAACTCCTGGACTCTACACAAACTCATGCCCACTGAGTCACTAATGCCATCCAACCATCTCATCCTCTGTCATCCCCTTCTCCTCCTGCCCTCAATCTTTCCCAGCATCAGGGTTTTTTCCAATGAGTCAGCTCTTCGCATCAGGTGGCCAAAGTATTGGAGCTTCAGCTTCAACATCAGTC
>NW_011494837.1:1678705-1679210 GCF_000754665.1 Bison bison bison | reverse complement strand
GAGCCAGACATCCTGGAATGTGAAGTCAATACAGGCCTTAGGAAGCATCACTACAAACAAAACTAGTGGAGGTGATGGAATTCCAGTTGAGCTATTTCAAATCCTAAAAGATGATGCTGTGAAAGTGCTGCACTCAATATGCCAGCAAATATGGAAAACTCAGCAGTGGCCACAGGACTGGAAAAGGTCAGTTTTCATTGCAGTCCCAAAGAAAGGCAATGCCAAAGAATGCTCAAACTACCACACAATTGCACTCATCTTACACGCTAGTAAAGTAATGGTCAAAATTCCCCAAGCAATTCTTCAGTGATCTGTGAACTTCCAGATGTTCAAGCTGGATTTACAAAAGGCAGAGGAACCAGAGATCAAATCTCTGGGTCATCGAAAAAGCAAGAGAGTTCCAGAAAAACATCTATTTCTGCTTTATTGACTATGCCAAAGCCTTTGACTGTGTGGATCACAATAAATTGGAAAATTCTGAAAGAGATGGGAATACCAGACCACC
>NW_011494837.1:1678231-1678605 GCF_000754665.1 Bison bison bison | reverse complement strand
GCTAACACCAAGGCCACTACTTATTTTTTCTACATACCAACTATATTAATTAATACACATTCAAGGATACAATACAGGGGATGTGGAAACTTGGCATCAAGCATTGGCTTGTCAATGAAATCTTTTACTAGTTTTATTCTAACAGTTTCTAACTCTCTAAGAGGCTCTAAGCTATTTGAATATCTTAAGCTTCCCGTGCCTCTCCAGGCTGGGAGACTGTAAACAATCGTATGCATAGCTGTAGGAGTCCAGGTAAACTTGTCAGGCGAGTTAGAGAGCTATCTGAGGGGTTTGGATTTAAACACTCCTAATTGCCCAGGAACTTTATTAATTGGAGCTGCAAGTTAACTCTTTTGACTAGAGAGAGCGAGATG
>NW_011494837.1:1668068-1678131 GCF_000754665.1 Bison bison bison | reverse complement strand
GTCATCGAAAAAGCAAGAGAGTTCCAGAAAAACATCTATTTCTGCTTTATTGACTATGCCAAAGCCTTTGACTGTGTGGATCACAATAAATTGGAAAATTCTGAAAGAGATGGGAATACCAGACCACCTGACCTGCTTCTTGATTCATAAGATAAGGAGTCAGTATACAGAGTCCATTTTGCTTGGGGAAGGAGAAAGAGATTGCGAGTGTGAAGTCTAAAATAGCTGTAGTCCTAGCAGTTAGGTTCCTTTGTTCAGTGTCATCAGATCATTTTTGTCTTCCACGTCTGTACATGGCACTTGCACCTTGCAGCAGTATGTTGAAGAGATTTGTGCATTTTCTCAATCTGAAAAGCTCTGAATTCTACTGGAGATTTTCTGAATTGCTGATATACTACAATAAATTCATTTTCTAATTAAAGTATTTAGAATTGAGGACTTCCCTGATGACTCAGCAGTAAAGAATCCACCTGCCCACTCAAGAGATGCAGCTTTGATGCCTGGGTGGGGAAAATCCCCTGGAGAAGGAAACGGCTAGTCAGTCCAATGTTCTTGCCTGACCTTCGGGGCGATAGTACGTGGAGCTGCAAAGAGTAGGACATGGATTAGAAACTAAACAACAGGAACTAAATTATTTAAAAGTAATATTTGCAAGAGAGAATTATGACTGACACAGCAGTTTATAACAGTAATTCAAGCATGTTAAAATTGCTAGCTATGTATCAGTAGATTCATTTCATTCAGAATAGGAGACAACATATATGATTACACTAATTGTCCCAAAATGACACATGATTATATTGGAGATATATGAAATAATAACCTAAGCAACAGGTAAATAAGCATCTTACCAAAATTTAAAGTCAGTGCAGTCCAGGCACTGTATCTTATAGATACAAAGTCAGCAGCACATAAGTTTATATGTACAAAAATATATACTGTAGCATTTGTCATAGTGTTAAAAAATTACAAAGCGAATGTCCCAGTAAGAGAATTGTTAAATAAATGATGGTATATCTAAGAGAAGTGAGATGTAACATCATGTAAATATGTTATAATGTTGCTGCTAAGTGGCTTTAGTCGTGTCCGACTCTGTGCGACCCCAGAGACGGCAGCCCACCAGGCTCCCCCGTCCCTGGGATTCTCCAGGCAAGAACATTGGAGTGGGGTGCCATCTCCTTCTCCAATGCATGAAAGTGAAAAGTGAAAATGAAGTCGCTTAGTCGTGTCCAACTCTTAGCGACCCCATGGACTGCAGCCCACCAGGCTCCTCCGTCCATGGGATTTTCCAGGCAAGAGTACTGGAGTGGGGTGCCGTTGCCTTCTCCAAGCTATTAAAAAGAATGGCACTTCCAGTTGATTTGAAGGTATTTGATCAATTATTGTCAACTGAAAATAGAAAGATGCAGATTCCCCTCGCGGGAATGGGACATGGTAGGGGAGGGTGACTAGAGAATTACTGTTTGTTGTTGTTTGTTTGGGGACTGAGAGGATGAAATAGTTGCATTCTCCCAGAACAGCTGAAAACCTGTGTTCTAAGAAACTACTTTGATTTAATGAAGAGTAAAATGTGGGGAAATAATAAGGGAACTAGATTCTTTGGGAGTTTTTAAAAAGCTTTAGGAGAACTTTCACTGGGCAAGGGATAAGATCACTGTTTATGTTTCAATATACAAACTTAACAGAGTATTCTCTTCGGAGAGTACCCTGAATAGTGGTCCAAGTAGGGATGACACCCCAAGGCTATCCATGAACCTGGGGAATAGAATTTTTTTTTTTTAATTTTATAAGTTTATTTTGAACTTTAATATTAAAGTCAAACTCAAATTCATAGCAAAAAACAGCCTCAACTTATGAAACTTTTTGATGTAACTTTCAAGATATTCTAAAAATTGAAATATAATGTTATATGCTAACTATTTTAGTTTCTTAGTAATTTGACTGCAAACTTAATGATTTGATACTTGTGTACATTGAGAATTATCACTATAACATCTACCTAATATACATTACCATACATGGTTACAATTTTTTTCTTGTGATGAAAACAAACAAAAAAAATCTACTCTATTAGCAACTACTGTTTGTTTTTTACTGTTGTTTTAGTTGCCAGCCATTAATAGCATTTGATATTTCATGCTAGATACATCTAAAATTAATTAATACAAAATAATTTTTAAAAGGAAAATATACTCTCATGTGAGTTCTGTGTCTTATTTCAATATCTTTTTTTCTATTTAACTGGCTACTCAAAAACATGAACTTAAAAAGAAATTATGGAAAATGTCAGGTTCACATAGGTAAGATTATTTAATTTTTCCATGTTCAACTACATTGGAAAAAGAGTACACACATACAGAAAAATTTTTAAGAAACCATGTAGATGAACCCAATTATTTTTATACTTCAAAAGATTTTTCTACTCAATATCAAAAAACAAACTCAATCCAAATATGGGCAGAAGACCTGGATAGACATTTTTCCAAAGACATACAAAGGGCTAATAGGCACAAGAAAAGATGCTCAACATTGCTAGTTTTTAAAGACATGCAAATAAAATGGCAATAAGAACACTAGTACACTCTTTGTGGGACGCTTAAGTGGTTCAGTCACTATGAAAAATGATATGAAGTTTCCTCAAAAACCTAAAAATAAAACTACTGTGTGATCCAGCAATTCCACTCCTGGTTTATATCCAGAAGAAAATAAAAACATTGATTAGAAAAGGTATATAAACCCCAGTTTTCATAGGACTATTTATAGCAGTGAAGATATGGAAGCAACACAAACATTCATCAACAGAAGAATGGATAAGACAAATGGATAAAAAAAAATTGTAGTATGTGTACAAATATATGTACACACACACACACACACAGTGGAATATCACTCAGTCTTAAAAAGGAATGCCATGGTGCCATTAGAAGAAACATGGATGGACTTAGATAATGTCATGGTTAGTGAAATAAGTCAGACAAAGAAAGACAAATATTCTATCATATAATTTATATGAGAAATATAAAAAAGAATTCAAATGAACATGTATGTGAAACAGACTCACAGACAGCAAATGTGTGGTTATCAGAAGGGAAAGAGAAAGGGGACAAATTAGGGGTGTATGATTAGAAAATAAATACAAATTACTAAGCATAAAATAAGAAATAAGGATACATTGTATAGCACAGAGAATTACAGCCATTATCTTGAGATAACTTTTAATGGTGTATAATCTGTAAAAAAAAAAATACCAAATTACTATGCTATATACCCCAAACTAATTTAATACTGTATATCACATACACCTTAATAAAAATGTGTTAAACCTTTGTTACCACAGAAAACTGTCTTCTAGCCAAGCAAACTACACTTTTTGCATAACTTCTGTTCAAACTACACTTTTTGCTTCACTTCTGTTTATTTTTAACAGTTTACAACTTACTATTCAGCTCTCTCACATTCCATGTCATCTCCTTCCTTCAGTTTCCTGGATCTCCCAAGTACACAGTTAATTACTTTTTCTGTAAGTTCTCATAGAAAGTTACTTATACTTAGAATTCAGCATGCTGTTTCCTACAGCAGTTTAGTCTTGATTCTTTCGCTGAATACTTTCTCTTTGTCTCTGTAGATACCTTTAATTCTTGTCTACCCTGAGCTCTGCCCTGGAGTCTGTTCTATCCATGAGCTGCAGAGTGAGCATCCCTGGCAGATATGAAGAGATAAAAAAAAAAAAGAGAAGAGAGGTATTTATCCTCCTAGTTTCCTCTATGGTTGGCTATGTTCTTGACCTAAGATCACTGCTCCTCTCCAGAGTCTTCTCCATAGGACTCTCTCTCCTATAATTGCTTCCTCCCTTCCTCACTGCAGTCTTGGCTTAATCTTCCGAAGCTTCCCCAATAATTGGCAGACAACTTTTTGAAAAGAAGCCTTTTAAATTAAACCTACACTTATCCTAATTTAAATATGATATCTCTTTCTTCTTTATATCCTAAATGACATACAGGAAATTATAATTCCCTTAAGTAATGTAGAACTTGCCTTGTGCTTCTGTTCATCTTTGTATCCATTCAGGTGGAGTTCCTTCAACGTAGAGGATGCTTAATAAGTAGGAAATGATTTGTATTGAATATTACCTTGAGGTGAACATATTATTGAAAACTCTATGCATAAAATATAATTTTAAGGGAACCTCTGATTTAGTCTTAATCAACTGTAGAAATATGTGAAGAATTTATTCTCACAATATTATGCCTCCAAATGTCAAAATAAGGCAGAGTTACACCTTTAAAAAGTCCCTTTTAAAACAATAGGTCTTACAACTAAGACCTATTAAACTATCAAAGAAATATTTAATACATTGTCTTTAATTACTTAAAATTAAGTGTGAGATACAGTAATTCTTAATAGTACACTAAATGCCAATTACTGTGAGACAGTCTATAAAAGCAAGATGAATCAATGAAAGAAAAAAGTTTTTATATTTCATAAAATATTGAAATTCTAAATTTAGAAAGTATTACCTGGCATTTTCATTTTAGTACATTTTCCTCTTATATTTTCTACTGATGCTTCTGAAAGACACTTCTAATAATACAAGTCCCTCTAGTGGTATCTAATGTAAAATTTGTAATATAAATAAAAGTTGTTATTTTTCTCAGTGCTTAGAGAATACAGTAAAATATTTAAGAATTATTAATAAAATCTATATTTAGAAATAATGGAAGTATCAGTCATTTATTTGTTGCAATATTGACTCATTCTGATATATATTTATCCTTTAATTTTCTTATATGAATTTTGTCAAATTATATTAAAATTGATAAAACTATCACATTTTCAAAATTCAAAGGGATAGTTCCATATGGGGCAGAGAAAATATATTTATTGAACACCTAATTCATGCTAGGTATTTTACCCACTTATTCATTTAATTTAATCAACAATGAGTTTATAGAAAGTATCGTTTTTCATTTAAAAATGTAAAACTCAAAAAATAATGTCACATATCTTACCAGTGCTAGAGCAAAGGGTTTATCTAAGGCACTTTTTACTATACATACCTCTTAAAATAAAACTGCTTAAAAATGAAGAGAAAGAATGACATGTAACTAGAAAAATTTGACAGTTAATTCTAAACTGACAAGTAGAAGGGTAATACTAAGCCACAAGAAGGTGAATGGGTCAAAAAGAGGTTTTTAAATCCAAAATTCTGATATAATTAAATTGGTTCATTTTCCCACTTTTCTTTTTAACCAGATGATGTCTTACTGAAAGGTGAATTAATATGTATCTTACTTCAGTTTTAAATGAAGTTTAAGATTTGACCATTTAACTTTTTATACTTATGATTATTCACAGTTTGATTTCTATTGAAATTATGTAAGGGATACCTCACACTAAGCAACATTGGACCATGTCAGGATAGAAAATAAAATATACAAAATTTCTATAATAGGATGCTTCTTACCATAATCTTGATTTTTAGTCTAAGAAGCCTACTAAAGAAGCATAGTTTCATGGGAAAAATAGGGGAAAGCCATTTTAGAATTTCTCCCAATTTCTGTAGGAAAAAAAACTACAAAATATAAAATTGTTGAGAGTCCGATTTTATTCTATTTTAATTAAAGTGTTATCTGAGTTACAAGCATGCTATTCTTTTAGTAGTTTTTTTTCTATATCTGGCTAGTATTTTAATATTGTATGCTTATAAAATCGAATTCAGTATTTTTCCATAACCAATTGTTACCAATATTCACCCAAACTGGGACTCCTTTTAAGGAAAAAATATCTAATATGTCCATATTCATACCTAACTAAGTTTACCATTGTGCTCCGCGCTGGGAATGGAACCTCAAACAAGTTCCCAAGTTAGATGTTATTCACAAAAACATTCTCATTTGCCTGAAAACAGCTAATGGAGATTGTCCCTGGATGATATAAATATTTAAAGGCGAATTTTCCTGAGGGCATTTTCTTGCATACAGAGATGCTACTTTGCTGGGGACCTTCCCTTAAAGTGTCTTTGATGTCATGTGAATCTTCAATGGCTGTTTACAGATAATTCCCACTTTCTCCTCTGGGGTTTTAGTATTGTAACTCCAATCTCTTTCAGCAATCATCTCCCAGACCATCCAACTTGTCATTTCGGACATGATCTAAGGGGGAAAAAAAAAAATCAGATTGTTTCTTTCTCCTTTGGGGTGCATTTGATACATGAGATAAGCATACATTTAGCTTGCTTCGTGGGAGTGCAGAAATTTTCCAGCCTCAACCTTTACTCTGCTGACCCTGGGTGCTTTAGCAAGCCTCTCAATTTTCAGACACCAGACTACTGTTTCCAGCAAGACAGATCTCTCTTTTTTAAACCCGTTCTCATTTGCTTGAAAGGGAAGGGGAAGTATACCCTGGGCAGATAGAGTGAAGACAACCTCCTGTCCCTTACTTTTTTTCCCTTTATCTTCCCCAAAATGTATGTGTTAAAAGCCACTATTGTGTTGGCTGGTGATAGCCAGGTGATATATAAATTGGAAAATTAAGACTACCAGCCTTCAATCCTAACTTCCCAATTCTTCCCACTCCTTCCCCTTCCCCCTTAGTATCCACATATTTTTTCTCTAGGTCTTTGTCTCTATTTCTGCTTTCAAATAAGATTGTCTATACCATGCTTCTAGATTCCACATATATGTGTTAATATGATACTGTTTTCTCTTTCTCACTTACTTCTCTCTGTATAACACTCTCTAGGTCCATTCACATCGCTACAAATTACCTAATTTTGTTTATTGTTATGACCGAGTAATATTCCATTGTATAAATGTACTACATCTTCTTTACACTACTGATACTATGTATAAAATAGATAACTAAAGAGAACATACAGTATAGCACAGAGAACTCTACTTAAGGAACTGTGGTGACCTGAATGAGTAGGAAGTCCAAAAGGGAGAGGGCATATGTATATCTATGGCTGACTCATTTTACTGTATAGTAGAAAATAACACAGCATTGTAATGCAACTAGGTTATTGTTTAGTTACTAAAGCGCGTCTGACTCTTTTGCAGTCCCATAGACTGTAGCCCACTAGGCTTCTCTGTCCATGGGATTTCCCAGGCAAGAATACTGGAGTGGGTTGCCATTCCCTTCTACAAGGGATCTTCCTGACCCAGGGTTCAAGCCTACATCTCCTGCATTGCCGACAGATTCTTTACCACTGAGCCACCTGGGAAGTAACGATACTCCAGTAAGAATTAATTTAAAAGATTTAAATGCAAAAAATGAGAAAGAGTACAGTCTTCAGTTTAAATGAGGCCACACTGAGACATAAAGGATAGTTTAACTTGAATTTAAAAGATCTTGAGAATCATTCTGAGTTTATTATTCATTTATATTTTTTTTCAGAAGTATTTGTTCAAATGTTCATTCACATTTTATTTTTGAATCATCTTTTTATACTGAGTTCTTCATATATCCTGGATTTAGTTCCAACACCTTATATATGCTTGTAAATATTTTCATGGCTTGTGGTTTGCTTTTTCATTCATTCCTTAGGGATGATTTTCAAAAAGTAGAAGTTTTTTGGATGATGTCCAAACTTTCTTTTTTATAAATTCTTGTTGTGTCCTGTATAAAATTCTTTACCTTTTCAAACCTATCCCTAGTCATCAAATCTGTGTCATTTATAAGTATTATAGGTTTAAATTTTACTTTTATGTTCATAACATATTAAGAACTAAGTTTTATTTATATTCAGTGATGATTTATTTATTCCCATACAAGTATTCAGTTGTTCAAGCACTTTTCTTGGGAAATAATAAAACTATCTTTCCCTTTGAATTATATTAGTATCTTTGTCAAAATTCAGTGGGTGTTTGGGTCTAATTCTGAACTCTATAGATTATTCCATTGATCTCTGTTTATATTTATGTTTATATCACATTCTTTTGATTTATAAGGGGTCTTAAAGTTCCTCTTTTAGAAATGGGCCACTTTCCCTTTCTAAAACTTCAGAGCAGTGGTATAGAGATTTGCCCAATGGGAAAGGCAGGCCATAAGAACAGCATTTAAATCTCTCCCCAAGGGAATTGACTTTATTTGGAATAGTGTGTGTGTGTGTGTGTGTTGTCATTCAGTTGTGTCCAGCTCTTTGCCATCTCATGGACTGTAGCCTGCCAGGATCCTCTATCTGTAGGATTTTCCCAGCAAGAATCCTGGAGTGTTTAGCCATTCCCTTCTCCAGGGGATCTTCCTGACCCAAGGATTTAATCTGTGTCTCCTGCATTTCAGGGCAGATTCTTTACCATCTGGGCCACCAGGGAATAGTGTGTGGGGAAGTCCAAGCCTTAGATCACTCTTAAAATCAATGTATATTTTGGTGGTTAGTATTCAAGGGGAGATTAGTAGCTTCAGGAGAGAACCAAGCCAAACAGTAGGCCAGCTAGTTTACCAGAAAGAACCAGAGAAAGAAACAAAACAATTCTTGATATTGGAAGACACCTCAAAGATTTCTATAAGTCTTTATAATCTTTATAAATTTTTATAAAATTTTATAAAATTTTTATAACCTTTATAATCTATAACGATTTCAAAGATTCTATAAGTACCCTGGCAAAGTGGTCTATTCATAACTGCATCACACTATAAAACAATGTCTGCTGCTACTGCTGCTGCTAAGTCGCTTCAGTGGTGTCTGACTCTGTGCGACCCCATAGACTGCAGCCCACCAGGCCCTGCCGTCCCTGGGATTCTCCAGGCAAGAACACTGGAGTGGGTTGCCATTTCCTCCTCCAATGCATGAAAGTGAAAAGTCAAAGTGAAGTCACTCAGTCGTGTCTGACTCTTAGCGACCCCATGGACTGCAGCCTACCAGGCTCCTCCATCCATGGAATTTTGGAGTGGGTTGCCATTGCCTTCTCCAAAAACAATGTCTACTATAGGACATTGTTGAAAATAATAAATCAATCAGCAACAATTAGTACAGCCTAACATCTGGTTGTAATACCAAATGAGGCAAATTGCTTAACAGAGAGATCAGGGAAAAGGCTAATGAGAGCTCTGCTAAATCCATTGTCATATCAGGGTGACTAGATGCATGCCCAAGGATGTGTCCTCTGTGGAGTAATATCAAAAGCCTTAAACTGAAGGGAAAATAAACTCCATTATAACAGGTCTGATCAAGCTACTAAAAAAATAAGCAAAGTCCCACAGTAGAAGACATACTATCTAAAATGTCTAGTAATCAACCAAAAATTATGAGACAAACAAAGATAGAGAAAAATGGCCCATATACAAAGAAGAAAGCAGGCAACAGAGATTGCCTAGATAAGGAACATGACTCTTACAATTACGTTCAAAGAATTAGAGGAAATCATACTTTGAAAAGTAAAGTGGAATATGATGACATTTTCTTGTTAAATAGAGAATAACATTAAAAAAGATAGAAATATAAAATAAGAACCGAGAGTTCTAGAGTTAAAATAATTTAAATTTTAAAATGTACTATAAAGGTCAAAACTAGATTTTAATTGTTTGGATAGGAATTAACAAACATGGAACTAGATTAATAAAGATAAGAACAGGGTAAAAAAGAATGAAGGAAAATGAATAAAGCCACAGAAAAGTATAGAACGCTATTAAGTGCCCCAAGAAAGCCCTAATGGAAATACCAGAGAAAAAGAGCAGTAAATAATTAACTAATGACTAACCTAGCTCAAATTCAATTTAAAAATCTACATATCCAGGAAGTTCGATATACTCCAAGTTGGATATACTAAAGTTCAATATACTCCAAGCTCAAAATTGAAGTTAGATAAGCACAGAGATCGCATATAGCAAAAATGTTAGAAGAAGATGACATAAAGAAAAGTCTGAAAGAAGTAAGAGAGAATGGCTTATTGATACATACAGAGAACTCCAATAAAATTAGCAGTTGACTTCTTACAACAACCCACAGAGGTCAGAGTCAGTGCTATGACATATTTAACATGCAAAAAGAAAAAAACATCACTATATAACTGGGATCTTACATTTAGCAAGTTTATCTTTCAAAATATGAAGGTGAAAAAAAGAC
>NW_011494837.1:1667540-1667865 GCF_000754665.1 Bison bison bison | reverse complement strand
TCTAATGAGGTGGATGAAACTGGAGCCTATTATACAGAGTGAAGTAAGCCAGAAAGAAAAACACCAATACAGTATACTAACACATATGTATGGAATTTAGAAAGATGGTAACGATAACCCTGTTTGCAAGACAGCAAAAGAGACACAGATGTGTAAAACAGTCTTCTGGACTCTGTGGGAGACGGCGAGGGTGGGATGATTTGGAAGAATGGCATTGAAACATGTATAATATCATATGTGAAGTGCATCGCCAATCCAGGTCCGATGCAGGATACAGGATGCTTGGGGCTGGTGGACGGGGATGACCCAGAGGGATGGTATGGGG
>NW_011494837.1:1666637-1667440 GCF_000754665.1 Bison bison bison | reverse complement strand
GATTTCCTTTAGGATGGACTAATTGGATCTCCTTGCAGTCCAAGGGACTCTCAAGAGTCTTCTCCAACACCACAGTTCAAAAGCATCAGTTCTTCAGTGTCCAGCTTTCTTTAGAGTCCAACTCTCACATCCATACATGATTACTGAAAAAACCATAGCTTTGACTAGATGGACCTTTGTTGGCAAAGTAATGTCTCTGCTTTTTAATATGCTGTCTAGGTTGATCATTGCTTTTCTTCCAGGGAGCAAGCGTCTTTTAATTTCATGGCTGCAGTCCCCATCTACAGTGATTTTGGAGCCCCCCAAAATAAAATCTCTCACTGTTTTCATTGTTTCCCCATATATTTGCCATGAAGTGATTGGACTGGATGCCATGATCTTAGTTTTTGGAATATTGATTTTTAAGCCAACTTTTTCTCTTTCCTCTTTCATTTTCATCAAGAAAGTAATGTAGGGGCGGTCCTAATATGGCGGAGGAATAGGACAGGGAGACCACTTTCTCCCCCAACAGAGCTAGAAGAAATAATTTCACAATTTGTATGGAAATACAAAAAGCCTCAAATAGCCAAAGCAATCTTGAGAAAGAAGAATGGAACTGGAGGAATCAACCTGCCTGACTTCAGGCTCTACTACAAAGCCACATTCAGCAAGACAGGATAGCACTGGCACAAAGACAGAAATATAGATTAGTGGAACAAAATAGAAAGCCCAGAGATAAATCCACGCACCTATGGACACCTTATCTTTGACAAAGGAGGCAAGAATATACAATAGAGAAAAGACAATCTCTTTAACAAGTGGTG
>NW_011494837.1:1665006-1666537 GCF_000754665.1 Bison bison bison | reverse complement strand
TAAAACTCCTAGAGGAGAACATAGGCAAAACACTCTCCGACATACATCACAGCAGGATCCTCTCTGACCGACCTCCCGGAATATTGGAAATAAAAGCAAAAATAAACAAATGGGACCTAATTAAACTTAAAAGCTTCTGCACAACAAAGGAAACTATAAGCAAGGTGAAAAGACGCCCTTCAGAATGGGAGAAAATAATAGCAAATGAAGCAACTAACAAATAATTAATCTCAAAAATATAGAAGCAACTCCTGCAGCTCAATTCCAGAAAAATAAATGACCCAATCAAAAATGGGCCAAAGATCTAAACAGACATTTCTCCAAAGAAGACATGCAGATGGCTAACAAACACATGAAAAGATGCTAAACATCACTCATTCTCAGAGAAATGCAAATCAAAACCACAATGAAATATCATTCCATGCCAGTCAGAATGGCTGCTATACAAAAGTCTACAAGCAATAAATGCTGGAGAGGGTGTGGAGAAAAGGAAACCCTCTTACACTGTTGGTGGAAATGCAAACTAGTTCAGCCACTATGGAGAACAGTATGGAGATTCCTTAAAAAACTGGAAATAGAGCTGCCATACGACCCAGCAATCCCACTGCTGGGCATACACACCGAGGAAACCAGAATTGAAAGAGACACATGGGCAGATTCTCTTACATCGACCGCCTAAGAGTCGCGCTGTAAGAAGTAACAACCTCTTCTCCTCCTCTCCGCCATCTGCTCGGCAGCCGCAAAACAGCAACTATACATGAGTGCATCTCCATCCACGTTGGCCAGGCTGGTGTCCAGATCGGCAATGCCTGCTGGGAGCTCTACTGCCTAGAACATGGCATTCAGCCCAATGGCCAGATGCCAAGTGACAAGACTATTGGGGGAGGAGACGACTCCTTCAACACCTTCTTCAGTGAGACAGGGGCTGGCAAGCATGTGCCCAGGGCAGTGTTTGTAGACCTGGAACCCACAGTCATTGATGAGGTTCGCACTGGCACCTACCGCCAGCTCTTCCACCCTGAGCAGCTCATCACAGGCAAAGAAGATGCCACCAATAACTATGCCCGAGGTCACTACATCATTGGCAAGGAGATCATTGGCCTCGTCTTGGACCGAATTTGGAAACTGGCTGACCAGTGCACAGGTCTTCAGGGCTTCTTGGTTTTCCACAGCTTTGGTGGAGGAACTGGTTCTGGGTTCACCTCCCTGCTGATGGAACGTCTTTCAGTCGATTATGCCAAGAAGTCCAAGCTGGAGTTCTCCATTTACCCAGCCCCCCAGGTTTCCACAGCTGTTGTTGAGCCCTACAACTCCATCCTCACCACCCACACCACCCTGGAGCACTCTGTGCCTTCATGGTAGACAATGAGGCCATCTATGACATCTGTCATAGAAACCTCGACATTGAGCGCCCGACATATACTAACCTGAATAGGTTGATAGGTCAAATTGTGTCCTCCATCACTGCTTCCCTGAGGTTTGATGGCACCCTGAATGTGGATCTGACAGAGTTCCAGACCAACCTGGTGCC
>NW_011494837.1:1663374-1664906 GCF_000754665.1 Bison bison bison | reverse complement strand
ACAGATCCCCTCCCTCCAGCCCCCAAGAGTTGATTGTGAAAGTTTCTCTGAATCACTTAGCACTTAAAAGCTCTTTAGGTCTGCTTTCTTAGCAAATATTGTTCAGAAATTTTCTGATTGTGTTTATATTTTGAAGATCTTGATCAGTGCGATTATGGATTCAAAGAAATCACTGCAGCTGTCACCAAGGCTAAAATTAAAACTTTTTTCTTTTTTCAGGCTGACCAGTGCACGGGTCTTCAGGGCTTCTTGGTTTTCCACAGCTTTGGTGGGGGAACTGGTTCTGGGTTCACCTCCCTGCTGATGGAACGCCTCTCTGTCGATTATGGCAAGAAGTCCAAGCTGGAGTTCTCCATTTACCCAGCCCCCCAGGTTTCCACAGCTGTTGTTGAGCCCTACAACTCCATCCTCACCACCCACACCACCCTGGAGCACTCTGTGCCTTCATGGTAGACAATGAGGCCATCTATGACATCTGTCATAGAAACCTCGACATTGAGCGCCCGACATATACTAACCTGAATAGGTTGATAGGTCAAATTGTGTCCTCCATCACTGCTTCCCTGAGGTTTGATGGCACCCTGAATGTGGATCTGACAGAGTTCCAGACCAACCTGGTGCCCTATCCCCGCATCCACTTCCCTCTGGCCACATACGCCCCTGTCATCTCTGCTGAGAAAGCCTACCATGAACAGCTTTCTGTAGCAGAGATCACCAATGCTTGCTTTGAGCCAGCCAACCAGATGGTGAAATGTGACCCTCGCCATGGGAAATACATGGCCTGCTGCCTGTTGTACCGTGGTGACATGGTTCCCAAAGATGTCAATGCTGCCATTGCCACCATCAAGACCAAGCGTACCATCCAGTTTGTAGACTGGTGCCTCACTGGCTTCAAGGTTGGCATTAACTACCAGCCTCCCACTGTGGTACCTGGCGGAGACCTGGCCAAAGTACAGCGAGCTGTGTGCATGCTAAGCAACACCACAGCCATCGCTGAGGCCTGGGCTCTCCTGGACCACAAGTTTGACCTGATGTATGCCAAGCGTGCCTTTGTTCACTGGTATGTGGGTGAGGGCATGGAGGAAGGAGAGTTTTCTGAGGCCCGTGAGGACATCGCTGCCCTTGAGAAGGATTATGAGGAGGTTGCTGTGAATTCTGTGGAAGGAGAAGGAGAGGAAGTAGGAGAGGAATACTAAAGTTAAAATGCCACAAAGGTGCTGCTTTTACAGGGAAGCTTGTTCTGTTTCAAACATTGAAAAGTTGTGGTCTGATCAGTTAATTTGTATGTTGCAGTGTATACACTCATATACAATTACTGACCTACGCTTTAAAACATGATGCTTTGTTACAGACCCAAGCTATCCATTTCTCTGATGGGTTTGAATAAAGTATTCCCTGTCTTAAATGAAAAAAAAAGAAAGAGACACATGTACCCCAATGTTCATCGCAGCACTGTTTATAATAGCCAGGACATGGAAGCAATCTAGATGTCCATCAGCAGATGAATGGAAAAGAAAGCTGTGGTACATATA
>NW_011494837.1:1655503-1663274 GCF_000754665.1 Bison bison bison | reverse complement strand
CTGGTGGACGGGGATGACCCAGAGGGATGGTATGGGGAGGGAGGTGGGAGGGGGGTTCAGGATGGGGAACATGTGTACACATGTGGTGGATTCATGTTGATGTATGGCAAAACCAATACAATATTGTAAAGTAATTAGCTTCCAATTAAAATAAATAAATTTATATTAAAAATTAAAAAAAAAACCTAAGATCTTAGGGGGAAAAAGTAATGTATGTTTCATAACATACATATATGTACGTATGTTTCATAACATACCTGTATGTGTGTGTTTCATAACATACATGTATGTGTGTATGTTTCATAACATACATATATGTATGTATGTTATGTTTAATAATGTATTGTCATAATCATTATATTACTTTATGTTTTCAGATAAACCAAGGGAAGATAGGAGGATAAATATATATTTATAGTGTTTACCAATTTAATCTTCTCACTTACTTTTAGACCTCTTCATTTGTTCCTGTGGGTTCAAATTAAAATCTGGTATCATCTTCTTACTCTAATACAGCTTTGCCTGCCTCCTTTTCTCCTATTATTGTTGAATTTACTACATTTCTATGTGTTACAGGTTCAATTATATATTTTAGATAATTGCTAATTGTATTAATATTTTATTTTCTACTTATTTAATTACTTTTCAAGGTACTTCATGTGTGTGTGTGTGTGTGTGTATGAATTCAAATTATGTCTGATGTCCCTATCTTTCAGACTAAAAAATTTCCTTCAGAATTTCTTGTAAGAAGGTTTGCCAGTAAAGAATAGCTCAAATTTTTATAGGGCTATTCTAACAAACCCAAAGTAAAAATCTGACCTTCTAAACTTCTACTTAGGACTTTTCAAGCTCTGTCTACAATAATTAGGCTTATTAACATGAATTTTTCTATATGTAAAGTTAATCTTATTTATATCCAATATTTGAGCAATCAGGAACAAGAATAAAAGGACTATACTAGTTTGTTGGAGAAGACTCTTGAGAGCCCCTTGGACTGCAAGAAGATCCAACCAGTCCATCCTAAAGGAAATCAGTCCTGCATATTCATTGGAAGGACTGATGCTGAAGCTGAAGCTCCAATACTTTGGCCACCTGATGTGAAGAGCTGATTCATTGGAAAAGACCCTGATGCTGGGAAAGATTGAATGTGGGAGGAGAAGGGGACAACAGAGGAGGAGATGGTTGGATGGCATCAATGACTCTATGGACATGAGTATACTCCATATACTTGAGTATACTCCAGGAGTTGGTGATGGACAGTTAGGCCTGGCATGCTGTCCATAGGGTCGCAAAGAGTTGGACACGACTGAGTGACTGAACTGTACTGAACTGGACTGATACTAATTTCAGTTGTTATAAAAGTCAAATTCTGAAATACTTATTTTAAATAACAAGAACATATTCTTTGCAAGCCTGAAGAGACTTTCTGACAAGTCTCCTTGGATATATATAATATACCCTGTATGTATAAGAGGGTTGTTTACTCCACTAACTAGTACAGAGAGCCACCAGATGTCTAGAACTGATCTGTCAGTTCTAAACTTTATAGCCATATCCCAAGAACCCAATAGCTGGAAAAAAGTTTAGAAACTTAAATGTCAGAATTCTGCCAATGTTACATCCATAGGATATCTAGAACTGGGAAATTGAATTGCTATACCATATCCCACCCTAAAAAGCAGCTGAAAGTATTTGTTAAGCACCATGTGAAACATTCAGATAGCATTATCAACATCATACTTAAAACCTTTAAGTTTAACCAACATTTTTAGATTTAAATAGTGATTAATTCTACCTGCAAAACAGCTCTTTCAGTGACTGAAGGTGAAAGAGACATAGAGGAAGAATTATAGTTTACACCTTTGCAAAGCCTTATCATAATTAGGGAAAAGACTAGAGATCTCTTCAAGAAAATCAGAGATACCAAAGGAACATTTCATGCAAAGATGGGCTCGATAAAGGACAGAAATAGTATGGACCTAACAGAAGCAGAAGATATTAAGAAGAGATGGCAAGAATATACAGAAGAACTGTACAAAAAAGATCTTCATGACCCAGATAATCATGATGGTGTGATACCTCACTTAGAGCCAGACATCCTGGAAAGTGAAGTCAAGTGGGCCTTAGAAAGCATCACTACGAATAAAGCTAGTGGAGGTGATGAGTTTCCAGTTGAGCTATTCCAAATCCTGAAAGATGATGCTGTGAAAGTGCTGCACTGAATATGTCAGCAAATTTGGAAAACTCAGCAGTGGCCACAGGACTGGAAAAGGTCAGTTTTCATTCCAATCCCAAAGAAATGCAATGCCAAAGAATGTTCAAACTACTGCACAATTGCACTCATCTCACACGCTAGTGACGTAATGCTCAAAATTCTCCAGGCCAGGCTTTGGTAATATGTGAACCATGAACTTCCTGATGTTCAAGCTGGTTTTAGAAAGGTCAGAGGAACCAGAGATCAAATTGCCAACATCCGCTGGATCTTGGAAAAGGCAAGAGAGTTCCAGAAAAGCATCCATTTCTGCTTTATTGACTATGCCAAAGCCTTTGACTGTGTGGATCACAATAAACTGTGGAAAATTCTGAAAGAGATGGGAATACCAGACCACCTGATCTGCCTCTTGAGAAATCTGTATGCAGGTCAGGAAGCAACAGTTAGAACTGGACATGGAACAACAGACTGGTTCCAAATAGGAAAAGGAGTATGTCAAGGCTGTATATTGTCACCCTGTTTATTTAACTTATATGCAGAGTATATCATGAGAAACGCTGGGCTGGAAGAAGCACAAGCTGGAATCAAGATTGCCAGGAGAAATATCAATAACCTCAGATATGCAGATGACACCACCCTTATGGCACAAAGTGAAGAGGAACTAAAAAGCCTCTTGATGAAAGTGAAAGTGGAGAGTGAAAAAGTTGGCTTAAAGCTCAACATTCAGAAAACTAAGATCATGGCATCTGGTCCCATCACTTCATGGGAAATAGATGGGGAAACAGTGGAAACAATGTAAGACTTTACTTTTCTGGGCTCCAAAATCACTGCAGATGGTGACTGCAGCCATGAAATTAAAAGATGCTTACTCCTTGGAAGGAAAGTTATGACCAACCTAGATAGCATATTCAAAAGCAGAGACATTACTTTGCCAACAAAGGTTCATCTAGTCTAGGCTATGGTTTTTCCTGTGGTCATGCATGGATGTGAGAGTTGGACTGTGAAGAAAGCTGAGCGCCAAAGAATTGATGCTTTTGAACTGTGGTGTTGGAGAAGACTCTTGAGAGTCCCTTGGACTGCAAGGAGATCCAAGCAGTCCATTCTGAAGGAGATCAGCCCTGGGATTTCTTTGGAAGGAATGATGCTAAAGCTGAAACTCCAGTACTTTGGCCACTTCATGCGAAGAGTTGACTCATTGGAAAAGACTCTGATGCTGGGAGCGATTGGGGGCAGGAGGAGAAGGGGACAACAGAGGATGAGATGGCTGGATGGCATCACTGACTCGATGGATGTGAGTCTCAGTGAACTCCCGGAGTTGGTGTTGAACAGGGAGGCCTGGCGTTCTGCGATTCATGGGGTCGCAAAGAGTCAGACACGACTGAGCGACTGATCTGATCTGATCTGATCATAATTAGGCTTTCGTTGGAAGTCACAGTTTAACAAACTGTGGCCAACTGATGACATTTACTCTTAACTTTCTGTACCTGATCCAAACTTACTTTAATCCATTATTTCAGTGCATGGGAATGCTTTAAACTACTGTCTGGGTAAAACTCTGCTCAAGAACCCTTCTGATATAAGCTTATAAAGGAAGAGGACAGACCTCTACTTGAGAGAGAATATATCAGACTCCTAATTTTGATGTGGTAAGATGTTACCTTTACCACCTGAGTCTTATTTTGAATCATATTTAGAGTGAATACAGAAAAATTTGGCACTATAATTACTAGTTTCAACTTATAACACTGGATCGACCAAAACTGGTACTTATAAACTCCCATGGAATATTCATCATTGGGAAAATGCTTTTTAAGGGGCAATTTTTTTTTCTACTTAGAGTGTGCTAAGATCTTTATAAATATAGTGTTTGGTGGTGGTTTGGTTGCTAAGTCATGTCTGACGCTTGCGATCCCCATCGTCGGTAGCCCTCCAGGCTCCTATGTCCTTGGAATTCTACAGGCAAGAATACTGGAGGGGGTTGCCATTTGCTTCTCCAGAGGATCTTTCCCACCCAGGAATCGAACCCTAGTCTAACTGCACTGCAGGCAGATTATTTACTGACTGAGCTACGAGGGAATCTCAAACATATTATTAGGCCAACACTAAGATGCTTACCTGAAAGTATTGTTAGAGTTATACAAACATGCCTTTCTTAATTACAATTTCATTATATGGTTTTGGTATATTTTATATGATGATACAGGCTTCCCTGGTGGCTCAGTCGGTAAAGACTTCACCTGCAATGCGGGAGACCTGGGTTCAAGCCCTGGGTTGTTAAGATTCCCTGGAGGAGGGCATGGCAACCAACTCCAGTATTCTTGCCTGGAGAATCCTCATGTACAGAGGAGCCTAGCAGTCTGCAGTCCATGGGATTGCAAAGAGTCAGAAATGACTGAACAACTAAGCACAGCATGTTATGATACAAGAAATATCCGCTTGATGATAAATTCTGTACCTCTTTCCTCTACAAAAATTTTATTTAGGACCGGTTGGATGCCCCATATACTTTGTAGGGGCTGGGAAGAAAAAATTGAACAAGTTAAGGTCAGATGTCCCTAAGAAATTTCAGCTTAATTAGACAAATGAACACGTAAATTATTAAAATATACAACTACACAAATTAGTTTATGCATGAGATGCAGTATATCTGTGGTCTATGCGATTACAGAGATGGATCCCTTAGTGCAGATCTGATTATGTTATCCAATAGCCCTTATACATGAGAATCATGTTTATTTCTCCTAGAAGTCAAAGATGACAAGTTTATTTCCTTCCAGAGAGAAATTGTATACTCTTTTATTGTTTTATAAGAAATAAGTAGCCTAAAGCAATTTGCCTTTTCATTCTGATTTTAGTACATTCCAGTAAGTCACTCACACTAAGTACTTGATGCATTTTTTTCTCTTTTCCAAATATACGTCTGATGTTTATTTGCCTTGTCTTAAACATTTTTGAAGTGTGTTATTTTAAAGTAGTTAGGGTTAGAACGATAATCTATTTTAGTTTCCTAAAGTTTCAAAGAGATTAATTTAGGCCTCCAGATTATAAGTGATTTAACCAAGTTTACAGATCTAGTTACTTGAAAAATTTAGTTTAGAAATCAATTCACCTGAATCTTAGTCCTTTTTTATGCTATTGTTCTAAAAGATAAAATGTAGATAAATGGTGACAAGTCAGACAATGAGGAATGGAAGAAGAAAGGAAGAGAAGAAAACAAACAAAGGAGGGGGAAAATGGTAACAAATTTAGAAGGGTTTAAAATTTAGTTTTCTCAAAATTTAGAAACAAATCTTTAAAATACAACCGTCAGAAATCTTACCATAAGGTGAAAATATTATTCTGTTGGCAATTTTTCTGATATAAGTAAACATAGCCCCCAATTCAAATAAAATCTTTAAAATGCAGAATAACATGTATCTTTCTTCAGGATTATTGATGTAGGCATATTTTAAGTTGTAAGGGTGAACGAGTCTATTCGTCCAGATGCTTGGAAAACAATGAGTATCACTCTTTGGCTATGTTTTCTACAATAGATTGGAGTTTTAAGGCCTGAATGCTTACAGTTCAGACCTCCACACCAGCAATCTGACTAATTTCTACCTCAGAAGTGGGTTCCTGATTCATGAAGAGAAACAATTTATTAATTAACATAATTTTAACTTCTTCCTACAATGTTTATAAGCTGAAAAACGTATTTTTTTGTTTGTGCCTGTGATTTGTAAATGAGGAAAGCAGGATCGTCTACTTCCAACTAAATGCTTACAGTCAAATTGAAGCATCCTTTGCTTCCAATTAAATACACCTGCAATGGGCACTCCATGGGGCTGGGGTTTCGGAGAGCATGGTAGGTCTCCTTCCAAGATTCAGAATCCTAAGCATTCCAAGATGCTCAGGCAGCAAGTGAGACTTATGACCTAGCCTCAGGTGTTCTAAGATACCAATTTCACTGCACTCTAGCGGTTCAAACAAGTTACTACAGTTAGTCCAGATTCAAGAGAACAGGGAAATAAAATCCACCTTTTGATGTGAGAAAGAATATGTATATTTCACTCAAAAGGAAGGAGTTGATAGCAGCTATCTTTGGACATTATATATCAAAAGAATTTCCACCAGTATTTTCACATGGATTAAAACTCATCTCATGACTGAATGGGAATTCTACAGAGGAAACACATCACAACAAAACATTTGTCAATAAATAATTTTAAATCTATTCAAGTGTGTAAATTATTTAGATGCCCCATCCACAAATTTCATTCTAAAGTACCCAATAAATGTGAATTTATCCTTTATATCTTAAAAGTAAACTGTTACATCCTGTTGACTTTCACTTTAAAGAACCTGAATATTACTTTTTTTTAATATATAATAGAAACGAAACAGAAATCAATTAATCATAACTTTTTTCATTGTCATATTTTTCTTAATTTCATATTTTCACTATTGATTAGGTATTTTCAATTCCAAAAAGATTTTTAAGATAATTATTAGTGGACCTAAAACTGTGATTAAAAAGTGATATTAAGCATATCTTCCATACATGCATATATTAAAATCTGATAGATAAACATCCCTTTATGCACATAAGGTTTTTATTTACCATAGTCTGCTAAATTTATCTGAATGCCTTCTCTGATATAAAGCTGGAAATAACATGAAGTGTAATTGTGTTGTACATTCCAGAGAGCTTTTGTTACATCAGCATTTTAAGAAAAACTCCATCATATTTTACATAGCTTCCAGCAAGCAATAATACCTTCAGTCACATCAATTCCTCCTTTACCTAGACATCTTGAAGATCTTCTGTCCAAATTAATGTGTTTATCTTCTAAATGTTGAAGGAAAATCACAATATCTTATGGTTCACATTATTTGGGTTCAAGGGTCTTATTAGTCATTACTAAGAACAGCAAGTTTCTCTATAAGAAAATGTTTTTTGATAAGCAACCCCATTAGAATTCTCCTTTAGAAGTATTTTCAACACTCTCACCATTTCATACACCCACATAATTATTATTTATGCTAATATTTTCCCTCTTTGTAGTTATCAACAAATATATGTTCCCTTAAAGTTCAAATTAGTATCGCAGTGACTATGAACTAATAGGACTGTTTAGTTAATATTTTACCTTATGATTTTATTGGTATAACACTAAGAGTGCTTTTCTACTAAAATTGAAAACATTCCCACAAATGCCAAATGACTCATTTTAGCAGTTAAGAAATTTCATTCTACAAAGTAGTTGAGTGAATCGCCAGAAGCAGTAACTTTTGAATTCCTCTAGGTAGTCTTCTAATGCTTCTGCTGTTATCAAGTGACCACTTGAGGCATACTGTTCAAGTTCTTCAACAGAATAATATCACACCTATGTACCTGTAACTATGAACAACACTGTATAGGTTATATAAAATCAGTCACAGTATCAGGGACTTATCAGGGTCCATATCATGTTTCTTAAGCCAACTCTGGTATAAAATGATGTATACATGTGAATCAGTTATCACCTGGAATAAGTCACTATTGTTCTACAAGTTAACTAATCTGGAAGGAGACTGTGT
>NW_011494837.1:1640436-1655403 GCF_000754665.1 Bison bison bison | reverse complement strand
AGTCTGGAAGGAGACTGTGTGTGTGTGTGGCAAGTATTTCAGCAGAAGATTAGCAAGATGAGAGCAGAAATACCATTTCTGAAAACTGAAGTTACAACAACTTGAAACAAAATTAATTGACAAGTTCAATATTCTCTACTAGTCTGACTCTGGGTATTACTTTGGGATTGAGGTTCATCTGGGGATGCATGTTTTCTGTCCCTGCAGGTAGTAAAGAATAAAAGTGAGTAATTTCATAGAAGTACTATTAGCAGACCATTAACTGGATAGAAATACATGTGTATATCTGGAAGATGAAAGACCTGATCAAAGCAAGCTGCATGCAATTAGTGTGTTAAATATATAGCTCATAGAATGTCATCTATTTGAAAGCCTATTTTGGTTTCCTCCTGTTCCTTAACATCTTCTTTCGATGGGGAAAGAAGTCTTCCCCACCCTTGAATATAAATTTGGACATATTCCATGAGTTTTCTGTTTCAGGCAGTGGACAACTACTTAACCTCATAATCATGGACTTGATTTAGAATAGAGTTATCTCTTAAAATACTAATTAAACACTAACTCAGGAGTATGGTTTCTTAACACATTTCTCTCCTCTAACTCTACTTCTATTTTAACCTACCTACTTTCATGTTCAGTGATATAATTGATCTCTGCTCTCTCTTCAGTCAAGGCTTTCCACTGTAGCAGTGATTTGTTCCACCAGGGAAGGAAAAAGAAACAAGAGAATAGGAAGAATTTTATGTGAAATAGGTGGCGTCTCTGTTTCTGCTGCTGACAAGGGTTTTACACCAACTTTCTTTTTCTTTCTCATGAGCTGCTATTGTAAAATTTTCAGACTTTTTTTCTGTGACTGATATTTTCATTCCTTTGAACTGAGAGGGTGCATTTCTATTCTAGTTGGACCCTTATGACTCATTTTACACTCTTTTACAAACCCAGTATTTATCTTCTCTTTTTAATAGTCTTTAAAAAATAAAGACTATTTTTTAAGAGCAATTTTAGGTTTACAACAAAATTGAGGGGAAAGTACAGAAATTTCCTATATACCCTCTGTCCTCAAACAGGCAGCCTCCCCCACTATCCATGTCCCTCACCAAAATGGTACATTTGTTACAATTGATGGGCCTACATTGACAACCATTGTTCTCCAAAGTCCATAGTTTACATTGTGGTTCACTCTTGGTGGTGTGCGGCCTATAGGTTTCGATAAGTGTATAACAGTATGGATCCATCATTATAGTGTCATACAGTTATTTTACTGCCCTAAAAATTCTCTGTGTCCCATCTATTCACCCCTCTCATTTCCTAATCCCTGACAACCACTGAGCTTTTTATTGTCTCCTTTCCAGCATATCATATAAAAAATCTCACCTTTTCCAGAATGTCATATAGTTGGAATCATATAGTATGTAGCCTTTTAAGATTGACTTCTTTCACTTAGTAATATGCATTTAAAATTTATCCATGTTTTTTTTCATGACTTAATAGTCCATTTCTGTGTAGCATTGCATAATAATCCATTATCTGAATGTACCACAATTTATCCATTCATCTACCTAAAATAAATCTTGGTTGTTTCTCAGTTTTAGCAATTATGAATAAAGATGGTACAAACATCAGTCTGTGGGGTTTTGTGTGGATAAAGGCTCAACTCCTTTGAATAAATATCAAGGAGTACTGACTTGTATGGTAAAATTATGCTTATATTTGTAGGAACCACCAAACCATCTTCCAAAATGTACTATTTTGCATTTCCACCAGCAGTGAATCAGAGTTCCTGTTGCTCCACATCCTCACCAGTAGTTAGTGTCATTGGTATTCTAGATTCTGGCCATTCTAATAGGTGAGTGATAGTATCTCTTTGTTGTTTTTTAATTTGCATTTTCCTGATGACATAGTTTCTATTTTTACTACTGGAGTTCCTCAATCATTTACTCCCTATGAAGCTGAATTCAATATGAGCTTATGGAATATTCACTCTCATAAGTCCCACTCATTCTTTGTCCAACAAATTGAGGTTTGGGCTGCTCTGATTGCATCCTTATCTTAATGTCTTTGTAAAATGACCACAAGATTTTCTAGCAAACATGCTTTTCTTACAATATGATATTCATATGTCTACACTTGAGATGTAGGGCTTTTGTTCTCTGAAGAGGCCTAGACCAGATGGATGGGTATTGAGTATAGAAATCCTGACTGACAGTCCCAGCTGAAGTATCAGCCAGTACTGACTACCTGACAAGTTAGGAAAGATGTCTTGCATCATCCACAGCCATTGAGTCTTCTGTGCTGAGGCCTTGGGCTTTGTGAAGTAGAGATGAGTCTTGCTCCAAGTTCCACCCTGTTTGAATTCCTGCCCCACTGAGTCTTGGATATAATAAAATTTTTATGCTACTAAGGTACAAGCAGTAAAAATATGAAATATCATGAGTGAATTATACATCAGCCCCCTGTGTCTTCCATATACAACAAACATATTTTGAGCTTGAAGTGGTCTGATGAATCTCTCTCAACCACCATTTTATTTTTGCAGTAAGACATTTTTTTTTCCCATAGAAATTTCTTCAAAATCCTTCTCCTTTAATCCCTAATCCTTTTTCTAATAGATGTGTTCAGGTGACGTGGAGTGGAGTCATGTAAAGTTACTTTGTAAACACACACAATAATCTGGCTTTGCTGTATCTTGGTATCAGCTTACTGTCAAAACATCTATTTTACTATTTGTTATACACAGTGTAAAGCATCCATAGAATTCTGGAGCAGAGATGAGAGGTGTTCTTCCCTTGGGGCTCCAGCAACAGACTTTACACTATACTAAGAGTTGACCAACGACAACAATATATGACCCAGGACAAATTCAAGGGCCTACTTCTAGAGAAATAGAATTGAATTTCATGAGTGGATAAGGGTTCCCAAAGTGGGTTTTGTTTTATTCATGATGAAGAATTAATTATTCTGATAAGAGGATGGGTTGGAGTCTAAGTAGCCTGACAGTTTCCTGCCAAGGCAATGGAAGTAAACTTTCAATGAATCTTTCAAGGCAGAAGAGAGGCCAAATCTGCAAATAAAATTGTGATATAAAGAGAAGATCCACACTAGCTAATTTTATTAATTAATCAGTCCTTTATTTAGAAATATAAGGAGAAGCAAACATAACTAGTTTCTTTAAGGAAAGTAAATCTCCACTTCTACACTTTGCCCCCTTACTCTCCCCACCTCCCAACAGAGAATACATTATTTAAACAAATAAAACAGCTGACCTTGGAGGACAAATATATTTTAAAATAATATAATATTTTTCCTTCTGATAAACTTTTTGTCTGACTAGCATCCATTGTTTTTCTTCTTCAAAAACCACACTCTACTAGTTTTAACTTGCATAGGTCTCCTAGTGTTTACGGGCATACCTAGTGGTTCAGAAGGTAAAGTGATGCAGAATGTAAAATCTGCCTGCTATACAGGAGACCCCAGTTTGATCCCTAGGTCTGGAAGATCATCTGGAGAAAGGAACGGCTACCCACTCTAGTATTCTTGCCTGGAGAATCCCATGGACAGAGGAGCCTGACAGGTTACAGTCCATGGGTTCTCAAGGAGTTGGAAACAACCGACTGACTAACACTTTCACTTACATAGTGTTTAACCTATCCCACGGTATTAGGAGTAGATATATGAACCAGTCACAAAGAGAATTTTATATCCTTCTGGCAATCATGATTTCTTAAATCTGTCCATTGGTCAGAGTTGAACTATTAATAGCCAATGAATGTCTTTTCATTTTCTAGTTTGAAATAGGGTTTCTGTCATTTGAAACTGAAGAGGTCCGACTCAGATCAGTCATAAATAACAAAGAAAATATTGCTGTATACAACAAAACAGCAAAACTGAACTGTAATTGAAATAAGGCAATCAAACATTCAAAATATTGGAAATTTAATATTTTTAAAATTTTCAAATAATATTAAGAAGAGCCAACAAGTTCATCAAAATTTGACCACATAGAAAAAGGAATAATTGACTTGGAAAAAAATCACATCAGGAGGTCCAGTTCTATATAATAATATACTGTACTGAGATATAAAATAAATAAATATTAGACTGAATATAAATAATAGAAAAATAATTCCCAGAGATAAATAACAATGTCATTTTTAAAAACAAACTTTATTTTTCAGAGTAGTTTTAGGTTCACAGAAAAATTGAACAGAAAATAAAGTTACTATTATCTTTGCTCTCTGGCAAATAAATTCTCTTATTAGCAGTTGCATTAGCACATCAATATATGGTGCATTTATTATAATAGATGAACCAATATTGATACATTACTATTACTATTTTCTAGAAGAATGAGGGCAGAATCTAGGTAACATTCAGATCAGATCAGTCACTCAGTAGTGTCCAACTCTTTGCGACCCCATGAATCGCAGCACGCCAGGCCACCCTGTCCATCACCAACTCCCGGAGTTCACTCAGACTCACGTCCATTGAGTCAGTGATGCCATCAAGCCATCTCATCCTCTGTCGTCCCCTTCCCTTTTGCCCCCAATCCCTCCCAGCATCAGAGTCTTTTCCAATGAGTCAACTCTTCACATGAGGTGGCCAAAGTACTGGAGTTTCAGCTTCAGCATAATTCCTTCCAAAGAAATCCCAGGGCTGATCTCCTTCAGAATGGACTGCTTGGATCTCCTTGCAGCCCAAGGGACTCTAAAGAGTCTTCTCCAACACCACACAGTTCAAAAGCATCAATTTTTTGGCACTTAGCCTTCTTCACAGTCCAACTCTCACATCCATACATGACCACAGGAAAAACCATAGCCTAGACTAGATGAACCTTTGTTGGCAAAGTAATGTCTCTGCTTTTGAATATGCTATCTAGGTTAGTTATAACTTTAAGAATGCACAAAATGAAACCTTTTTTCAAAGTCTCTTTCAATAGCTCAACTTATGGCTTGAATGGGCTTTTTTCAAATGTAAATTAGTTATATATATATAAATATGTATTTGTATTTATTGTATTATTGTATATATTGTTTTATATATATATTAAACAATACATATAAAATAGCAGGAAACGCCATCCAAATCATTATGAAGTCCTATCCATTCCACCTTAAAAATATATAGAAAAATCCATTCACTTTTCCCTTCCTGTCAGCATCCTAGGACAAACCACTATTAACTCACTCTAGAATTATTGACCAAGCCTCCTATTTCTTTACTCTGCTTATATTCTTGCCTGAATTACAAAGAGCAGACAGAACAGTCTTTAAAATGCAAGAATCACTAATCTGCCTCTAATTAGTGTATATTCTGTATATTTTGGCTTCATCATTTGTAAAATGGGTATAATAAGAGTATCTACTTCATAGGACTGTGAGTATTAAATGACTTAGCATGTATGATGCACTTAGAACAGTGAAGCACATGATAGGCATTTTAGACATATGAACTCTAGAATGTGAATTATATGTAAGCACACTTTTGTCTGTTTTGTTCATCACTTTAATCCTTAGTGCCCTGAAAAGGTGCTCCAAATACAATGCATAGCAAAATTGCTGAATAAATGTGAGCTAGTAGTACTGGGAGACAGGTGTAATTTAGGAGAACAACTTTAAGAAAAGAGAGAAAAAGTATTCAGTATGTCAACTGAAAAAAATGCACAAAGTGAGAATTGTGATTTAAGTTGTATTTGGGGCAAAATGAGGACTATAGCCTGGGAGATAGCATTTCGAATAGCTCCAAGAATCTACTCCGAGGAAGTAGAAAGGAAGGTCAGTATGTGTGATTTTGGTGATGTGGGTGTGCATGCAATCAAGCACGTATGTTCTTACAGATGGTTTCTGCTAGTCTTGTGAAGGTTACTGTTAGTTACCAGGAGCATACATCACCAGGAAGGATTTTAGTGCTTTTCTAGATAAGGACACGCAATAATTGGGCTCATAAAATCTTTTGAAAACATCTAACTCTCCGAAGACCTGGTCTGCCATTTTTTCCCAGAGCACAGAGTACCTCATTCCTAATATCCACCCTAAACTCTTTACCGGGAGTGTTGAAGGTCAGCAGCTGCAGTGGTTCATAATTTAATCCTTGTTGAAGCAGAGAGAAAGTGCCAATTTGTAGGCCGCAGGCAAGAGTAACAAATGTTGGGCCATGGGAATGAAGAATGAGGTCATTTGGGAACTTAGTCACAGTTGGGAAGAAGATTCACTGAAAGGACTCCATGACCTAGGTTTAATTTCATAGAATTAGATAAGTTTTCATAGGTACACAGATGTATGCCAACTACATATGCATATGCTTGTGTATATTTGGGTCAACAGCCCGAGATACAGGAGAGGCAGCATAGTAATGAAAGGCACAGAGATGGGTTCACATCTCTGCTCTATCAGTTCCTGTCCTGGTGGCTTTGGGTGAGTTCTGTATTTCAGCTTTCTAATCTGTAAGATAATGATAACAACAGCAACTACTTCAGAATGTTGCTTTTGAGGAGTAATTAGATTCCTGGCTATAATTAGTATTTGAAATTATTAAAAATACTTTTATTTTTGATTGGAGAATAATTGCTTTACAATATTGTGTTGGTTTCTGCTGTACAACAACGTGAATCAGTTATAAGTATACCTATATCCTCTACCTAATGAGCCTCCCTCTCATCCATCTGCTACCTCACTCTTATATGTTATCATAGAGCATTAGACTGAGGTCCCTGTGTTTTATAGCAACTCCCACTAGTTATCTATTTGAAATTATCTGCAATGAATATCTGGACTTGGAACAGTGTCTGGCACTTAGTAAATACTATATAACTGGTTGCTAAGTAATATAAAAATTAATACTCTATTTTATCATATTTTAAGATTTCTTAAGGAAATGACTTTTTATCGAATTTAACTTTGGTGCTTATGACAAATTAAAATTAGAAAGGATATCATCAAGTGACAAACGTTAGGGCAATATTAATAAAACAGTGGTAAACAGATTCTCTAACTTGCCTGTGAAACCTCATATTTTAAAAAAAATCTACTAAAATAAAAATGAGAGCCTGACAGTGTTTTTACATGTAAACTGAAAATTCAAAAGCAAAATAAAAAACAAATACTAGCATCTAGATGTAAAAATCTTGGTGCTTCTTTGACAAATCTCCAGGTAGGGATATTGGATTTGGAACTTCCACTGATGCTATTGAGTCTTTCAGGCCACTATGATTTTTGTGGAACCTCAGGAGGTGTAACAGACATAGTGGTCATAGCAGGGTGATGGCAGATCCTGAATCATCTAAAAAGTTTTAGTATCCATGATTAGGCATGTTAGGCAAGTAATTCTACTCAGAATTGAAATAATTTTTAATAAAGTTTTTATCAGAGTGATTACTTTTAATGCCTTCTAACTCAATGCATTATAAAAAGGCGCCTCATAGGCTAGATTTGAAGACTGTAAACACATGCAGTAGCAAAGTTATTGTTCAAGGTGAGCTTCATTTTTGTTGATGATAAACATCACTGTTTGTAACAGAATCTTTCTAGTAAAAGTGAGCTCCTCTTGTAGAAAGTTGTACTGTGTGTCCACATAGTTTTCAAATTCCTTTCTTATTTTCTCCCATTATCAACATGGAAGTGGAAGTATTGAAAATAAAACTAGAATACACACACACACACACACATATATGTATTAGCTAATGCCACACATGGCTACTTAATTCAAAATTTAATAAATAACAAAAAAATTCAGTTTTCCAGTCACACTAATCACAAACACTCAAAAGCTACATGTTGAATATGGTTAGTGGCATTTGTATTAAACAGCAAAGAAATACAACATTTTTAGTTTTGCAAATTCTGTAAGGCAGTATTAACAGAACTTTGCTTTAGATAAATAACATATAAGCTTAATATTTATTTTACAATTGTACATACTTTTCATAAGAAAGTTACTTTTTTCATTAGATGAAAATAATCAAAAACAAGCATGAATATTCTTCCCTTTTCTTATTTCAAATTATGCTGCCAAATAAGTCAAGAGCAAGCAAATCAACAAAAGTCTTTGATTACATATTAAAGCTAATCTAAGCTAGGCTAGTGTTTATGTTTGCTTTTCCCCCCACTCATTTAAAATATTTACTTTTTATCTATAAAATACAATAGAATTCTAAACACTATCAGCCTCAGTATACTTCTAATACAATGAACCATGATGGAATTTAATTCTGAAATACTAGAGACATCTCAAATGGACTCTGTAGTAGGATTTAGTTCCCCAAGGAGAAAAGATGATTTTCCCAAAATATCACAAAAGGCACCACATATGTGTAATAATTATTACTCATATATTACACTTTATAAAGTTAAAAATGACTCGAGTACTTAATAATTTTTAATAAACAGGAAAAGAGCAACTATATACATTTTTACTGTTGAAAAATATATTATCTTTTATGAAGAAAGTTAATAAAGATGGTAAATTTGATGAAAAAGATAAATATTATTAGTATTTAAATACAAATTATTTATCACATATATTTTGTAGAGATGTGAAAGAAACATTTTCTTCTCTTTATATTTTTTGAGGTCCTTAGGGAATTTGGATTCTGTATCAACGTTAGGCAAGGATATGAAAAACCATATGCTAATTGCCAAATGATGGGTACAAGTGAGTTATATAGAATTTTTAATCATCAGAAAAATATAAGGGTATATTGAGAAATGTTTATATTCCTTGAATACATGTTAATAGCCATAGTAAAGAAACACACTCTGATTAAAATGATTTAGAACCTGAACTAAAAAGTAACTGTTAGGCATATTAAGTTTTTATTAATATTGGGTTGTTAAAACTCACTTGGAAGTAAAATGCTATGTCACTCAAGACTTGCTCTTCTATTTTTTAATCAAATTTAATATACACCCCCATCAAAAAAAAAACAAGAGAACTTCAAAAATGGAAGCCTGCTACCTAATTTCAAAATAAACTGAAATATTATAGGAAACACTTCTATAAAAAGAAACTTAGCTTTACTTAAAGATTAGGGAATCACTTCTCTTTATCTGACACTTTTAATCTATCTCCAATTTGACTGTACTAAAACAATATTTTATATTCATACAAAAATAAAATGTTTTAAATGTAATTGGTTATTAATATGGATAATATTATTTATTGGAGAAGGAAATGGCAACCCAGTCCAGGATTCGTCCCTGGAGAATCCCATGGACAGAGGATCCTGGCGGGCTACAGTTCATAGGGTCGCAAAGAGTCGGGCATGACTGAGCAACCAAACCAGAATATTATTTATAAATTTAACATTCAACTATTTGACATACCAAAATATTTTTACTGTAAAACTTAATTTTGTCTTTTCCAGAAGCAGGGCAGAAAGCATCTTAGATCAGGTATAATGCAAGACAAAATAGCAAGTCTATTTTGGTAGGCTAATTTGAATACTTGAATAGAAATTAATAACAACAGTCCTGTGATGTTATTTTATTTATTATGATGGAATAATCATGCATATTTCAATATACAAAAGATTTTTTAAAGATAGTTTTCCTTCTTTCATTAGTTGTTCCCTGTTTGAATAAATATCAAACATTTATGTCAATATTCAATGGTATTTATTCTAATTACATGAAAACAAAGTTATTTTGACACAGCTGGTCATTCTGAGGCATGAAAGATAAATAATAATATATTACCAGTAAAAATAAAATAAATTTAAATATAGTATTAAGAAATCTCTACATAATTTAGTTAAAATTATTTTTTGTGGGTACCTGATGTCTTGTTAAGACTGTTAAACACATTTCATTTAAAAACTGTAAGTTACTTGAGTCTAATAGCATTATTTGGCCATTGTGTATAACCTCTAGTATTATATTTGATATAAGTAAAAGTTCATTACTAGCTTTCAGAATTAATCCATACCAGGAGTAGGTTTAACTGTAGAGACAAAGTAGTAACTGTAGAGATTCGTGCCTTGGAGGGTGAGGGTATGATTCCTCTCCTCTTCCATAATTGTAACAATTTGGACTCCATTATCAGGTAGCATAAAATGTTTGTACTGGAGTAATTCACATGTCTGTACCCTTCAATACAATATAAACTTCTGATAGTTAGGAACCAAATCCAAATAATCATTGTACCTTCCTCACAGTGCTCAGCACAAATGCACACAAAAACCTTGCTTACTAAGCAAAACCAATTTTTTGCCTTTTTTTTTTTTTTACTAAATTTTTGGTTCCTGAATTAGAAAACTACTAGAAAGTTTGTTTTCATTGAATTAAAAGCGTATATACTTGTAATATGTATTACATATCTGTGATATGTACATGACATATGCTATATATACATATTTTTCTTTTACTATCAATAAATCATACAAGAAGAAAATGCAATATGACAGCAGAATAAGCCAAAGTATATCTTGTGTAGCTTCAAGTTGCTTTTCTTTTCTGTGAAGTTTTTAAGATTTGATATGCTAAGAGTAAAGCACCTAGAACTATTTTGAATATCTTCCAGAAAAATATTAACTACCTTCTAAAATGAAAGAAAAATTTCCAAAATAAATAGTGTATGTGTTTTTCACTGATTACACAGTTCTTAAAGGAAAGAGCTTCAAATTAACTATACGTATTTGACTTTGTGGATTTTTTTTTTTACTTTAGTTGTATGCATGGTAAAACATAAAATTCAATAATTTAATTTATATTGTAAAGCTGATGAAATGAAAACAGTACTGTTTATAGAACATTTCTGAATTTTATATTAACAAAAATGTGACTTAGATAATGGTACTCATTCAAAGTACTTAATTCAATAAAAGTTTAGACCTGATGTTTTGACATACTCATGGATCAATATTCTTTATATTCCTGTTGCTTCTATCTTGAACTTAGAGAATGCAAATTATAGCTATAAATGGATTAATTTACTGTTTTACCAAAATAAAACAGTTAAGACTGTCTCAAGCCTTGAAACATGCTTAGTATGAAACATTAGAATCCTTCTTCTTTTTTCTAAATAAATTAATTGCAGTTTAAGTCTCATTTAAAAAGCAAGTAGTATTTGTGAATATAATTATTTCTACTACAAATGAAAGCTTAGACTAGTTTTAGTGTCATATATTCCTTATTTAATAAAAAGTTAATCATTTATACCTGAATCTAGACCACATTTATCATGAAGCACAATGGTCTGAGAGCATACAGAAGAATTCTGAACAACATAGTACTGAAAAATGAGACATCAATGCTTTTCTGAATATAAGTATGATTCAAACAGACAAGTGCAAATAAATCTACATGAATATTGCATCTGGTTCATTGAGTGGCTTATAACTTTGAAACTCAAATGTCAGCAAATATATCAACACAGCTAAAAAATCAAAAAGGAAGTACATTTTGGTAAGTGCAATTGCTTCTAATTCACATAAGATAACCATGGTTATTTTAAATAAAAAGTTACTTTTAAAGAATAAATTATTTTACTCACATCACCATTAACTCTTTTGAATGAAGAGAACTGAACATTTAAAAAAACTCAACAAATATTTTAGAATAAATACACATGTACACATTGTGTGTGCACATATGTGTGCATGTGTGTGCATTCTAAGGCTCTTCAGTCGTGTTTGATTCTTTGCAACTCTATGGACTGTAGCCCCTCCAGGGTCCTCTCTCCATGAGATTCTCCAGGCAAGAATACTGGAGTAGGTTGCCATGCTCTTCTCCAAAGAATCTGCCCAACCCAGTGATAAAACCCAGGTCTCTTATATGTCTCCTGCGTCAGCAGCTGGGTTCTTTACCACTAATGCCACCTGTGTGTGCTCAGTCACTTCAGTCATGTCTGACTGTTTGCGATCCTATGGACGCTAGCCCACCAGGCTCTTCTGTCCATGGAATTGTCCTGGCAATGATACTGAAGTGGGTTGCCATTCCCTCCTCCAGGGGATCTTCCCAAACTGGAGATCGAACCCTCATCTCCTGTGTTTCCAGCATTAGTAGGTGGATTCTTTACCACTGAGCCACTGGGGAAGCCTGTATATGTATGTATATATATATAATGTATAATACAGATGGTCAAATGGTTAAGATAATTCTTTTTACAATCATGTTTTGAAATTGATCCTATGGTCTCTAGCCCAACAGGCTCTTCTGTCCATGGAATTCTCCAGGCAAGAATACTGGAGTGGGTTGCCATTTCCCTCTCCAGGGGATCTTCCCAACCCAAGGATCGAACCTGGGTCTCCTGCATTACAGACAAATTCTTTACCATCTGCACCACCAGGGAAGACCTTGGTATTGATAATTACATCAAACCCATGGAATCTTACTCTAGTCAAAGGTTAAGAAAATTATATTTCAATTCTTATTTGAGGTGAATTTTTAAGATACCATTATATTTTAGATATGCAATAAGCAGTGCCTAAACACATGAAACATACTGTATTTTAATATTTAGAAAAAAATAAAATTATTTTCTTTCTTAAAGACCAAAATCAGAATATGATTTTCAACTATCTGGCCATGTAAGCAATATATTATGTCATACTTGATTATGATTTATTTAAACAAACAAAAGTGTGAATTGTAGGTGAATTTTTAGGTAGGGATGAAGATAGAAATCCAAGTTTATCAGCTCTTATTGTTCAGTTCAGTTCAGTTGCTCAGTCATGTTGGATACTTTGCGACCCCATGGACTGCAGCATGCCAGGCCTCCCTGTCCATCACCAACTCCTGGAGTTTACTCAAACTCATGTTTACTGAGTTGGTGACCACTCTGAAATAAATAACAGCATTTATATCATGATATTGTACTATAATTTGGAAATTGTACCCTAATTGGAAACATTGTGCCTTGATTTGGAAATAAGTATGAATCTTAGAAATGAATCAGCTTTTCTTTTTTTACTTTGTCTATTTCCTCTACCCTTCCTCTTTCCTTCCTTCCATTCATTAGAGCCACTTCCTTCTAGCTTAATTTGAAAAGAATGTTATTGGTGTTCTGTTTACAATATAGTCTCTAAAATGTAATATTCAAGTAAAATATCAAAATTTAAGTTAAAACTTTGATATTAAAATACTTTTACTCTAGGGTTTCCGGGGGAGACAACTTATTTTTAGTAGTATTCTATTTTGAAAATCTTGCAAGTCTAGTTAATTAAAAAACTACAAGTTTAGAAATTAACATAATTTGCATTTCTAAGTTAATAAATCATATTCTACCCTTCAGTTTATCAGAAAACTAGAAAAATAGAATATCATTAAAAAGAAGTTGTCTCCCCCCAAAACCCAGAGTAAAAATATCTTAATATCAAAGTTTTAACTTAAATTTTGATATTTCACTTGAATATTACATTTTAGAGACTATATTGTAAACAGAACACCAATAACATTCTTTTCAAATTAGGCTAGAAGGAAGTGGCTCTAATGAATGGAGGAAGGAAGGAAGGGGAGAGGGAAAAGAGAAAGTAAAAAATGAAAGGCTTCCCAGGTGGCTCAGTAGGTAAAGAAACTGCCTGCAACGCAGGAAGCGCTGGCAGAGCAGGTTCAGATCCCTGAGTAGATGAGATCCCCTGGAGGAGGAACTGGCAACCCACTCCAGTATTCTTGCATGAAGAATACCATGGACAGAGGAGACTGGTGGGCTACAGCCCATGAAGTCTCAAAGAGTCTGAAACGACTAAGGCAACCGAGCACACAGCCATTTTAAAAGGAGTGTCTTTGGATAAAATTATTCTTTTAGTGAGTTGTTAATGACATCTATAAAACTATTTACTGTAAATGTTTTTAAACATGAGGAATTAAAATTTAATTATAAAAAGGTCATGAAGCTATATTCTTCGACAGTAAATATAAAGATTATTTTAAATCAAAACATAAATTATTGAATCATCTAACGCTTTTATGAACATTTAAGCATAATGATTTATATTATAATGTAATCTTTTAATTTTACAGTTTATAAATTGTAAACTGAGTTTGCAAATGCATATTGCAAATGATACTGACAGTCTATCAGTAAGAGTGGTAGCATCAGTAGCAAAATCAGATTTTATTCCTTTCAGTACTAATATATAAACTCCATACTTGGTTATCTTTTCAGAAGTTTTCTGCATACCTTTAAATTAGCTTGGACACCTTTAAAGAGAGGCAGTGTTTGAATTTCGAAAGAAAGTGGAAGTACAGTCACCAATGGGAAGCCTTCCTCACAACCTCAAAATCATGTGCCTTTCATATTTCTCCCCTTGCACGACTTAGACGTGGGGCATCTTTTTGCTGTATTTCTCTTTGCCTCCCATTGACTATAAAGCAATAACTGGAACCACTTCAACTGTGTGTGACACAAACATAGAAGCGCTAAAACGCGTCGAATGGAAGGCTGTTTTCTCCTCCAGAATTTTGTAAGCATCGAACGCAGATCCTTTGCTCTTCCATTTACTACTTTCCCAAATCCTACCACTGTGCCATTTCCCTCCCTCTGCCCTAGAGAAGAAAGATATACTTCATAATATCGTTTTTTTTTCTTCTTCTAGGTTTACTTTTCTTCCCTGTCATAAATATTTTTAAAAATATTCTCATGAATTTTGAGGTAGGATTTTCGACCTCACTCGACTGTAAAACCCTAAGTCCGTTCAATTAAAATGCTGATTATAATAACAACAGCGAATAAACTGTTATGGAACCCCCACACTAGTGGCACAGATTCCTTGGCGCGCCCTTCATAAACGTGTTAAGTTTAGCCTGGGCGCATTCTTCCTCCTTCCTGAGGTTCCTAGCGTGACCAGCCTCTTCCACCTGCGAGCAGTGGAGGCATTTTTTTGTTGCTGTCTACTAACCCCCTCTAGCGCCGGACTCGCAGCATCCGAGCGGCGGCAGGCGGGCGGGGCAGCGCCGGGCTTGGCGGAGCTGGGAGGCGCTTGCGGCTCGGGCCCTACCCTCCACGTCCGCCTCAGCCGCAGGGTGAGGACGTCAG
>NW_011494837.1:1633872-1640336 GCF_000754665.1 Bison bison bison | reverse complement strand
GAGGACGTCAGGGTTAGGCGCCCTGAGACCCCTCCTTGTTAGCACCTGTGTTGCCCCCTTTCCGAACTCCCAGCACTGGAGGCGAGGGCCGAGTGGTCCCACCAGGCAGCCGGCGCCGTGGAGCGCTGGGAGGGAGTGGGTGCCGCGAGGGGGCGGCTTCCGCGGGGATAGCTGTCCGCTCGTAGGCAGTCAGCGCGTCTGTGGAGGCGGCCACGCACAGCTCAGCCCGTGGGCTTCTCCGAGTCTGCGGTGCGACGCCGTCAAGCTGCAGGCGTCCCGGGCCCCCCGAAATCCCGGCGCCTGCGGCTGCAACCATGCTCTTGACCTCCACTGTGAAGTCGCGGCCGCATGGTGACGACAAGACCTCAGTGCACCCGCCCCTCTCCAGCCTGAGGTGACTCCTCTGAAGCTCGCTGCCTTCCTTCGCTCTCCTAGGACTAGCTGCGGAGGCGGCCGCCAAGCTGAGGCTCTCGCCCTACCGGGCAAGTTGGGGCGACCCAGGCTGAGGAGCGGTAGGCTGGTCCGCGGCCGCCAAGCTCAACCCGGACCCGGAGCGCTCGGCCACAGCACTCGCCCCCTCCGGCGGCGAAAATGTGAAGTCGAGGGTAGCCCTGCAGGGTGCAGAGTAGCCCTAAAACGCTGGACGTTGCTGCCGCGAAATGGGAAGGAAAGTGCTTAGGAGACTAAGTGCGGCCTCAGACAGGCCCGGGAAAAGGCTGCCAAGGCCGAAGCGCGGCGCAGACGCGGCCGAGTTGGAGGGGTCCGCTCTGCGGGCCGCTGCCGTCGCCACCTAGGCTAAGAGCTGAGGGCGCAGCTCGGTAGCTTGGTCGGACCCCTTGCGGCCCCGCGGAGCCTCCTCAGTTGCTCGGCTCTCGCCGCACTGGCCGGAGGAAAGTTCCCGCGGCCCCCGCCCGCTCACAGCTGCGGCGTCCGCCCGGCTTTTGGCTCTGCAAGTGCCCACTCTGAGTTAGGAGAGGCGCTCAGACCGGCAGAGCTGCCCGAGCCACCGCCGCACCTGGCCGTCCCTCCCCCCATTCCCGCCGTGAGGCGCCCTCCCCCGCCCCTTCGCTCCCCTCCCCCAAACCACAGCCCGAGCTCGCTCCTGCGCGCGCGCTCTCCCAGGCCCAAGTGAATAGTCCTCGCGCGAGCGGGACACGGCGGTGGATGCAATTCCGCTCGCCTACAGCCGCCAGGAGCTCCCTGGCGCCGCAAGCAGCGTCCTCCTCCGAAGCAGCTGCGCCTGCACCTGGGCAGCCTGGACCTTCGTGCCCTGCCCCCGGGGCCTCGCGCGGGGGCCGCCCCGGGACACCCACTGTGGGCCGGGTGGAGGAGGAAGAGGAGGAGGAAGAAGACGTGGACTCGGACCCGACGCTGAACACCTGGCTGCGCTGCTGCCACTTCTCTTTAAGGGGGAGGAGAAGAGAGCCGGGGAGAACCATGGGGGGCAGCGAAGTCCGGGAATTTCTTTTGCAATTTGGTTTCTTCTTGCCTCTGCTGACAGCTTGGCCGGGCGACTGCAGTCACGTCTCCAACAACCAAGGTAAAGGGACCGGTGGAGTAGCAAGATGGGGCGGGAGGAAGTGGGTGCTCCGAGGACCGGTGCGTTGGTCGCCTCTTGGCAGGTAACTTCGTCTCGGGGTGGGCTTCTCCGGGCTCTCCACACGAGGGGGTCGAGGATGTCTCCTCACCAGATCGCCTGTCCACAGTTCCTGGGGCCGGAGACCTCACGAACTGCGGTCTCTTCTGCTTCCAAATGTCTTTAAACGGATGCGTGAGCATCAGCAGCAGTTGGGTCCCACTACTGGCGGCCGCGGGACCGCTCCCCCTGCGCGGTCTCCACGGGAGGTTAGGCTCTGTGGTAGAGGCTTAATGGAGACTTCTGGCTCTTTGCGGTCGCTCACTGCACGGTAACGTGTAGGTTCTCCCGCACGCCTGCAAGAAAGCAGATCGTTCTCGCTGTAGCCCCTGGCCAAATAACCAGCCTTGTGCCTTCGATAAACCAAACCCTCGCCCAGCTGCAACCCCTTTACCCCATCCCGACCGAATGTAGTAGACATTTAGAAATTATTCCGAATTGTTTCCAGCCCAGATGCCCGAAGGGGCCGGGGGTGGGGGTGTTATTAGGTGTGAATTAAGAAGTTGTGAATATTCTATGCCTAAAGTCAGGTAAAGTGGTAAAGTGAAGATGAGGTTTACCGAATGGAAAACACTGAGAATTTTTGACTTTTGTTTTTTTGCTTTCTAGCCAACAATCTTTATGAGACATACTCATTGGATTTCTGCTGTGAATATTTAAAGATCTATATTTAAAAAACCACTTCCATAATCTTAATCTTCCTAGACTGAGAGAGGAACAACCATAAAAGTTTTCCAGCATGTACCTGGCTGGATGCTCTCACTGGCACTGTGATGACCGCCGGTGTCACCTGTTACGTCACACTTTTAAAACACCTCAAATATAAAACTTAAATTAGAGTTACCATTCAACATACAAGATCTCGAAATAATTTGCAGGTATATAAATAGAGGTCAGATGGCATGAAAATGTGGGCTTTCTTTGCGAGGGTGAGAAGGTTAAGAGAGAAGGAAATTAGAACAGCACAGCCTTCTTTTTTGTCATAAACATATACAGCCAGTTTGTTAGAATAATTTAGAATCAATATTCAGTTCTCTTTATGTAACTGGTACTTTTGACATGCTTTTCTAATTCTTTGTCTTTTTTTTTTTTTTTTTACCTCCAGATTGCAATCACAAATGCATATGTCCACTTGAAAACCATACACAACCATCTTGCCTTTGAAAATGTATTCTATAAGTACCACCTATAGTGCCATGCTCTCCTATGGAGGTGTATACCTTCACACACATCCCTTATTTGGTTTCAAGGACTACTGGCATTCAATATCAAAGGAAGTAGTTACTTAATTTACCTCTGAAAATTGAACATTGTTTAAAATAACATGTAATTACTTGACCTTTTTATTGAAAGGAGAAACGATTTTTAGTAATTGGAAAATCAGACGTTTATGTTATACTAAATGTCTCTAGGGCTTCTAAAGAAGTATACACTTAAAGTCAAGTTGGCTAGGAATATTTTAACAGTTATATCCTTTCAATCATGTCCCTAAATCAACATTTATATTTTCAAAGTTCCAGTAACCATCCTAGACCCTGAGAATACTACCAAAAATAAAACATGTTACACTCTTCAAATGAGTAAAGAGCCATTCTACCAAAGTGTCTCAAGTATTAAAGTATGACCTTTCAGTAATTCATATTAAACTTAAGGGCATAGGGGAGTTGTTTGTCAACTCTTGCGGTAATTTTTATTTATCTATTTTAATAGCTTTCTCATACTTTTACAAGACATTTTAACTAAAAGATTTATCAATTATATCTAATTTATTTGTGTTTTGTAAATTAGCTTAACTTAGTGAATATTACTCAGCTTACCTAACAAATAGGATCATTAAAGATAGTCTCCAAAAATTCTTAATTTTCATTTGTACTAATAGTCTAAAAACACAAGCTATGTGTTACACTTGAATAATATTGTACCAAAAGGGTAAGTTGGGTAAAATTTAGAGTTTTTCAACAGAATATTATGGAAAAAATATGCTCAGATTTTTTTTTCGTCAGACACAAATAATTGCTTTTAAAATGCTTTTTACAGCTTAAAGTTACAGTGGTTGGAAATTATGCCTTATAATATCTTGAGATAATTTTTGAATGCTGAAATAATCATGCTAATAGTTGATAAAATGTGGAAGTTCAAAATGTTATTTTTGAGACCAATTGAAGGATATTTTCTTATTTGTAGTTTCAAAAATAGATGACATGAATCAACATATCTTGCCAATTTGTAAACATTGAAAATATTTTACATTTTAGAATTACTGAAGTACATGTACAATATAGAAATATTAATGGAAAATACAAATCTTATCTATGTTCATAATATTAAGCATTGATAATAGGCTTAATATTTAATTTTAAGCATATGTATTCATTTTTCTAGTAACTTTTTGTCCTAAGAGCTAATGGAATTCTTGTTTTATTTTTAAAATTTGTTACAGAGGGTAAATTTTCATTTTAATATAATTTGCCTTCTCATTAAGAGTAATCAAAAAGTAAACTCTTTAATGTGATTTATTTTTACCAAATTATATGACATATTTCATGGTTGAATGAAGGCATCATCCTCTTCTTCATTCCCCATTTTGCATAGATAGAATAAAAGGATCCAAAAAGTGAACTATTTCATTTTTAACACTGTGCTAAGAGTAACTTGAATATAGGAAGCATCTCTTCTCTTGTTTTTTAACTGGCTGTGAATCTCTGCACCATAAAGGCAAAATAAATCAGTTTGACACTCTTTCTATTACTGAAACCTCCTTGAATTGATCAAAAAGTAAAGCTGCTTTCTAGATCACTTCATCTGATTAAGTAAATGAAAACATGATTTGTACTCAAATTTCCCTTATTCCATTAATTTTCCCTCTGTTTAAAACCACAGTATTTATTTTGTGTTGGTAATTTTAAAATTAACAGTTTTTACTCTCTTAAGATATGAAAACTTTTATTTTTGTACTAGAAAGATAGTTAGGAGAATATAAAATACAATCTTGTTTCATATGTCAGTAACCATGTATATCAATCTCAGTGATTAGTAGCCACCAGGGATCCATTAATTCAAAAATTACTCTGCTTTAGTCTAAAAGAGTTGATGCATCTCTCAGGGTATGACTCATGTTTCCAAAAATAATCAATACTCAAATAATTCATTAAATCAAAATATGGTTTGAATATGAGAGTCTGGTGAGTTCATTTTACTACCAAGATTGTGTTAATTGATCTTTCTCCTCCACCCAGGGATTTCAGTGAAAAATGAAATATACAAGGAAAACAATAGTTTGAGTCATTAGTTTCATTAAATTTATTAATTTGAATGAATTAAGTCTAAAATCCACTAAGTTGTGTGTAAATACAGGTGAACATAGCTGATCAGAAAAATACCTGCTTATTTACATTTATAGCCTCAAATTAGTTGAACTGACATAAATATTGTACACAAACTGTAAGACTGAATGTTGTTCTTATATTTACAGAAAGCGGGGAATTGAAATATTTTCAGAAAGTTGAAGAGTGAACTTTACTGAAAATATTGAAAATTGGGTTCAATAAGGAAAACTGAGTGATTTATAAGGAATATTGCTAAAAGACCTTTCACTTATATAAAATTTGAGGGATAAACTATGATTGTAAAAGTGCAAGAGGTTGAAATCACATGCCTTTCTTGTTTTCCATAAGTATGAAAACAACCTAGAATGTAATTTTTTATACAAATTTTTTATACAAATCACATGCCTTTCTTGTTTTCCATAAGTATGAAAACAACCTAGAATGTAATTTTTTATACATTAACAAACTGAACCATTGTAGAATTAGCCATTATGATTAGTATTTAAAATAGAATATAAAATGTCATTGATACACACTGGTCATCTAAATCTTTTTGTTCTGAGTTTGGGATAAGACTATATCTAAAATTTTTTTCTTACACAAAAATTATACAACATTCTTTAAGGATCTTATCTTCAAACTAGAAATAACATGAATAAAGCAGTATTAATATAGATTTTCTAAAGGGGCAAATATATATATATATATCTATATTTAATTAATGATTAAATAACATCTTTTTACATTTTAAAAATACTGTCAAACTTTTCCATATGGAATTCGTATTATTCTTATGTTACAAAATTAAATATTATTAAAAATCCAAGAGTTGAAAATTTTTCTTCAGTAATCATTACTAGTATAAATAAGTAGCAAAAGGCATCAATGATTTCTTGTATTTCCTTCTACTAATTCTTTTCCTCTGTGACAGACACCATATCTCAATCACTCTCTCTTTCTTCTTTCACACACAGGAGTACTTCTGACTATATATTTCTTTTGTCCTAAATGGTGAGAGAATAGATGTTATCTTACATTGTCCATCAGTCAACCAAATCCCTAAAGTTATAGAAGTCTCTTGTCTTCTTGACTCACCATTTCTTGGGACTATAAATACAGTAGAGATCAGTACATGTAGTTAAATAATAAACATGAATTAACTTTGTTCAGTGTACTTTGTTAATCATGTAATCAAACTAAACTTATACAGAAGGATTAAATTGTAAGTCATGTCCGACTCTGTGTGATCCCATAGACGGCAGCCCACCAGGCTCCCCCGTCCCTGGGATTCTCCAGGCAAGAACACTGGAGTGGGTTGCCATTTCCTTCTCCTATGCGTGAAAGTGAAAAGTGAAAGTGAAGTCCCTCAGTCGTGTCCAACCCTCAGTGACTCCATGGACTGCAGCGTATCAGGCTCCTCTGTCTATGGGATTTTCCAGGCAATAGTACTGGAGTGGGGTGCCATTGCCTTCTCCATACATCCACAGTGTTAACTTTTAAAT
>NW_011494837.1:1623838-1633772 GCF_000754665.1 Bison bison bison | reverse complement strand
ATATATATATATATATATACACACATGTATATATGTATATATATATATATATATACACATATTTAAGTTGTGCAACATAATTTGATATACTATGTCTATAGTGTTCTGATCAACTTGCAGTTTCTTTAGGACTGGCATTAGTTCTTTAAAAAACATGTATTATATTACCTCTTCTTTTGCCTTATTTTTATTGAGTATTCTGTTTTTGAATTTAATATTTATATGATGAAGAGAAAAAAGAGTAAGTAAGCCAGACTTCATAAATGCCTTCATGGAATTTATTTTCTACTAAGGGAGACTGACAAAAAATACAGAAGTAAATGAAACTATATACTATGGAGGAAACAATAAAGGCCCTGAGCAAATAACAGGAGGGACCCACTGTTTTAAATGTGGTGGTTGGAGAGGCCTATCTGGGAAGTGACACATAAATGACATTCTCAAGGATGAGAAACAGCTAAATGTACAGAACAGGAAGAAGTGCATTCTAGGTAAAGGGAACTACCTGGTCAGTGACCTTGAAGGGAGATGAGCTTGTCGCCTTTGAAGAAATAAGTCCAGTAGGGAACTGGAGCTTACTGAGCAAGGCAGAGAGTAGCCTATAGCGAGGTTTGAAAGAGAATGTGAAACCGGATCCACAGAGAAGAAAACAAGCCATGGAAAGGAATTAGGTTTTAATATTTTCCTTGGTAAAATGGGAAGCTAATGAGATTTCAACCATTTTTCATTTTTAGAGCATTATGGCTAGCAAGTAGAAGAGATGATTGGAAAATGAAGAGTAGTGTTAGGAGTCTATTGCAGTTTTTAGGGACATAGGGAAGGGTATGGTGGCCTGGCTAGCATGGTAATACTGAGATGGGGATAAGAAGATGGATTTGAGATAGCTTTTGGAAGTAGGATTATGGGATCATCTTATAATTACAGAAAAATAAATGTAGATATTCAGTATTTTGTCACTTTTTCCAAGGGACCTGAAAAAACTTTTCATTAATCCCCATAAAAATGATCTTGCTTATAGTAGTTGATTATTGATAGCAGATAGGAAGGATGGGGTGAGAGGTCCATTCTCTACTTTAATCTTCTGAAACTATGATTTAAATAATAATAATACAGTTTTATTATTTCAAACCATTGTGCATAGCACTGTACACGTATTTTATTAACATGAAATTTGTTAATGCATTTTTGACACAATAACTTTACATATATAGTTGTTTTTTGTCAGAGTGGATGGCACAGGTGGGTGGAGATATCTTAACAAAGCAATATGGTGATCCAACAGAATCTATTCAAATAGAGAGCAATATTTCAAAGTTTGGCTTATGCACCAGTTTTATTCATCTTTGTTATTATCAGACTACTGTTACTAAAAAGAAAAATAGAAGTGATACTAGACATAAAATAGGCATGTTATCACATATTTTCTATTAGCCTTCTTTCTTCTCTGCATTTTGTTAAAATGAACAGAAACAAATGCATATTCAGTAAGCTTGTAAAAGACCCAGGAAATTAGATCTTAAGATGAGGGAAGAAAATATTAGGCTCTCCACTCAACAACAGTAAATTGCATGTAACTTAGAAACTTTTCCTGACCAGTTATTGTTCATCACTGTGAGTTGCCTGGAGAAGGCAATGGCACCCCACTCCAGTACTCTTGCCTGGAAAATCCCATAGAGGGAGGAGCCTGGTAGGCTGCAGTCCATGGGGTTGCTAAGAGTCGGGCACGACTGAGCGACTTCCCTTTCACTTTTCACTTTCATGCATTGGAGAAGGCAATGGCAACCCACTCCAGTGTTCTTGCCTGGAGAATCCCAGGGACGGGGAGCCTGGTGGGAGGCCGTCTATGGGGTCACACAGAGTCAGACACGACTGAAGCGACTTAGCAGCAGCAGCAGCAGTGAGTTGCCTACTACTACTACTACTACTACTAATATATGACAGCAATTGTTAAATATACAGAAGTGTAAAAAATCTTAATTTAACAGTCCTAAATACCTTGTATATATTTGGAAAATCAATACTATGGAGATGTTTCATTTAAACATTTGTAAATATTCTTAAATGTACATATTCACACATAGTAAATCTTATACTTCAGTGTTTAGAATGTTCTGGAGAATACTATTTTATAGTGATTTCCTTTCAGTAAACATTATGAATTCTTATGAGATATACAGTTTTGATTTTCAATGATAAATATTCTAGAACTGAGTGATAATGTTTGTACTTTAAAAAGATGTTTATCAGAGCCTACTATTTGGGCTTCCCAGGTGGCGCTAGTGGTAAAGAATGCCCCTGCTAATGCAAGAGACTTAACAGACAGGTCTTGGATCCATGGATCAGGAAGATCCCTTGGAGGAAGAAATGGTAGTCCACTCCAGTATTCTTGCCTAGAGAATCCCATGGACATAGGAGCCTCAGGGGCTACAGTCCATGGGGTTGCAGAGTCAGACATGACTATAGAGATTTGGCATACATATACACACTGATAGGTAAGTACTTACTACATGTAAGAATTCAAGAAGTTTTCCTTTAAGAATGTATGTCAATGTACGGCAAAACCAATACAATATTGTAAAGTAATTAGCCTCCAATTAAAATACATTTATATTAAAAAAAGAATATATTAATATAGTTTAGTGAAGAGTTTCCAGTCTCTTTCCAAGTCTAGTAGGAAAATTTTCTGTTTTCTTAAAATTAGATCCAAAATTAATTATTTTTTTATAATTAGAAAAACTTTTAAAGGACATTTGTCATATGATAACATGTAAGAGTACTGATGTTCAGCTCTCATATTTATGTATTGATTATTTGCAAGTAATATCTTATTTCATTAAAGTACATCTCAAATTTAAGAAAATAAGTCACTCAGCAGCCACATCTTAAAGTATCTCCCTGTGTCAGGCATTATGCTAGATTCTAAGATAGAATTCTACAACAGATTCTAAGCTAGATTCTACAACAGTGATTATCATACAGTCTCTATTCTTTAGAAAATCAGCCTTCTCTTTTTATTTATCCTTGAGTAATTGATAATTAATCCTTAATTGATGATTTTTATAAGATGAGTTTTACAGTAAATGATATCATAAGGGAAAGAAGGAAGAGTGTAAAGTAATACTACTAACACTTTTATGTGTTTTTATTTGTAAAATTGCTTCATAGGGATCTTCTAATATTAGTTTATGGGTGGGCATATATTTTATTTAATTGCATGAAAATTAAACATAAATATGCATTGAATAAACACAACCATTCATAGAAAATATAAATATTTCAAAACTCTAATGGCTTTCCATGAACTGACATGTGGAGGCAGGTTTTGTTTAAATGATATTCAGAGAAGGCAATGGCAACCCATTCCAGTACTCTTGTCTGGAAAATCCCATGGACAGAGGAGCCTGGTAGGCTGCAGTTCATGAGGTCGCAAAGAGTTGGACACGACTGAGCGACTTCACTTTTGCTTTTCACTTTTATGCTTTAGACTAGCTTTTTCTGGTGTGTTTATTTAAGGTGGATTTATTATTAAAAACTGTGATTCATGGTGAAGAAGCTAGTTTCCAGTTTCAGATAGCAGCAAACATACATCTTAATTGAGTTGTGAAGCAAGAATTGGGATGAAAGCAGGTATTTTCAGTCCATGTCCTGAAAAATGCATTCAGCTACTTTGCCAGGATACTGCTGTGTCCTCTAGCTATTGGCCTGTTTGATGATCTGAACTGGCTGGATATAAATGAAAAATCACCACCCTTGCTCCCGTTTCATTTTATAACTTAAGTTGTAATGTTATACTTACTTTCTGATCTTAGAAGTTATAACATCTCTTTAGAAACTGAATGTTCAAGAGTTAGAATTAGTTATGAATTATTTTATTCTTGTAATGTTTGGTATCTGGATATATGGGATATTTATATACATAACTTATTTACTAATGTTAACCTACTAATAACATGACAGAATGATTATTATTTTAGGTTGATTTCTGTAATATTCATATTTGTGGTATATGAGCATTGCAAAGAGGAACACTTTTTCTTAAAATTTATTTTAATTGAATAATTGCTTTACAATGTTGTGTTGTGTTTCTGCCATACAACATAAATCAATCCTAAGTATACATATGTCCCCTCCCTCTCTAACCTCCCTCCATCCCTCATTCCACCACTCTAGTTGTCACAGAGCACCAGGTTGAGCTCCCTGGGGAAACACATTCTTGAAATAGTACGTAGAGTATAATATCTAGAATAAGTAAAAGCATTTACGCATAATTTAAAAAAATCAATATATGAAAATATTCCTACTTATGATTATAATTAGATATAATTTAAGCAAGTTAATAAAGCAGGAAATATTTTATATATTAGGAAATAAAAATGTATTATATTAAGTGTATTCCAAATAAGAATTATCTAGAATTAATTGAAATGATTGCCTCCAAATATGAGTTGAAGTATATCTCAGTATCACCTTAATTTTTACTTTAAAAGACACAAATGTGTTCCATATGTTGCTGGCACATTATTATTGTAAAATAATTAAAATTAAATGTTCAATTAGAAAAGCTGTGTAATGGCCAATAAATGTTATGATAAAAATTGAAACCTCAAGCAACTGAAGTTTATTATATAGTACAGTACTAAGTAGCTATAAACATTCAAAATGAAAGAAAAATAGGGATAGAAAAAAATTGAATTATGGTACTGTTTTTAAAATGAACCTAATTGGTCAAGGAGTTTCTCTTGTTACATATATCTGACTATACCCTGGGTTAGACCCTTAATCTCTGCAAGTGCAGTAGTGTCCTGATGTCAGACAATGTTAGCTAAAACTCTTTTTAAAAAATTCTGAAAATTTCTTTTCACTCTCCGTCTAGATTTAAAATATACTTAGACAACATTTAAATTGTGAATGCAAGTGAAAATAATTTGTATTTGTCATTATATGTGACAGGAAAGCACTCAGCAAACTAATAGATAGCATTGTACAAAATCATAAGACTTTAGTCAATTTCTAAAAGTGAATAAAATCCATGCATTAGTCCACTGGTTAAAAGTTATAATGCCTGAACAACAACAATAACAAAATCCCAAGACTGTAATAGCCAGAACAATTTTATAACAGTACAACATTTAATGAGGAAAGTACACTATTACCTTGGCTGTTTTATATTCTGTATTTAATGAGGGAATATTCAGAAAGAGATCCTAATTTTTATCTGAAAAAGAACAATTTCAGGAGTGTATGTTGTTGGTATAGCATATTACTTAGCATGGTTTAAAAAGAAATGAAAAATAACATGTTCCAAATTTATTTTTATTTTTATGATATACATGAGGAAAAATTGTACCTATATTATAATAACTTACTATCTTAAAATGCTATAGTAAAATAACTATTTTATAGAGAACTATAGTTCACCCTAGTTATTAAAATAACAGGTAGTTTGTTTACTTAAAATTACATGTGTAAGAACCTTTATAATATTTACTAGTTTATGGCCAGAAATCCATGTATATGTATATGCATTATTTTTTAGGCTTTTCAAGAGCTTTATACCCTAGTAAAGAAGAATTAAAATGTAATAATTTATTTTAAAGTTTAATATTCTAGAGTTTTAAATACTTGTTAAAGCTAAATGAAAAATATCCCCTAAAGTTATGAAGCCTTAAGATCAGATGAAATTGTTTGCCTGTTTTTTTTTTTTTATAAAGTTCTAAAATGCTTTTCTGTTGTAATATAGATGTATTTATCTTTGGGTTTTTGTTTGTTCATTCTTATTTTTATTACTTATGTACACAAACAGTTCTTAATCTGTATGGTTTATTTGTATATATTTTCCTATAATCCTCAATTTAGTTCAGATTAAATATATATTCACCCAAATTTTAAATGAAATATATTGAACCTACTATTTTTTTTCACTGTGCAGGGAACAGGAAATGTAAAAGTGGGTCACTTTGCCTTGAACTTCTGAGAACAAAAGATTTAATTAATGAGGCTATTTATATGTTAGTGAATATTTGACAAAGTAATATGGATTTAGCTGTTCCATAGATAAGTTCACATCTATGAACTATTGTTTACAGAGATAAAAATATGAAAGCACAAGCTGCAGGAGACATGGGTTCAAACCCTGGGTTGAGAAGATCCCCTGGAGGAGGGCATGAAAACCCTCTCCAGTATTCTTGCCTAGAGAGTCCTGTGGACAGGAGCTTGGTGGGCTATAGTCCATAGGTTTGCAAAGAGCTGGACATGACTAAAGTAGCTTAGCATGCATGCGTGCATATTAGCCATGACGATATATTGACCCTGGCTTTGTGTGACTACTAGAAATGAAATAAGATCTGTCTCCTTTACATTGAGGACAAAGCTGTAAAGTTGACAGTAAAATACTAGGTTGATGAAAAAGTAATTGCAGTTTCGAACCATGAATTTTAAATCGTTACAACCAGGCTCAAACACATCTTATTAATCAAAATAGGAACCAGTACAGTCAACACATTTTTGCCAATGAGAAATGTTTATTCTTATAGTGTAAAAATCTGTGCTTCAGGATTCCAAGAACTCTTGGAAAATGTTTTCTATCCTGCTAGGTGTTTTCTCTGCAAAAAGTTGTTGAGATATTTGAAGTGGTAGTCGGTTGGCAAAAAGGTCAGGTATGAATATGATGGATGAGGCAAAACTTAGTAGCCCAATTTGTTGAATTTTTGAAGTGTTTATTGTGCAACATGACCTCAGGCATTGTTCTGGAGAAGAATTGGGCCCACTCTGTTGACCCAGTGCCGCCTGCAGGCATTACAGTTTTTGGTGCATCTCATCAATTTGCTGAGCATACTTCTCAGATGTAATGGTTTTACTGGGATTCAGAAGCTGTAGTGGATCAGATCAGCAGCAGACCACCAGACAGTGACCATGACCTTTTTTTGATACAAGTTTGTCTTTGGGAAGTGCTTTAGAGCTGCTTCTTTTGTTCAACCGCTGAGCTGGTCATGGCCGGTTGTTGTCTAAATCCACTTTCAATGCAAGTCACAGTCCAATCGAGAAATGGTTCAATGTTGTTGCATAGAATAAGATAAGACAACACTTCAAAATGTTCATTTTCTTGATTTGTGATCAGCTCACAAGGCACACCACTTATCAAGCTTTTTCACCTTTTCAATTTGCTTCAATTGACAAAGGACCAAGGAATGTTCAATGCTGAGTTCTTCAGCAACTTCTTCTGTGGTTGTAAGAGGATCAGCTTTGATGATTGCACTCAGTTGGTCATTGTCAACTTCCAGTGGCCGGCCACTGCACTTCTCTTCTTCAAGGCCCTTGTCTCCTTTGTAAAACTTCTTGAACTACCACTGCACTGTACGTTTGTTAGGAGTTCCTGGACCAAGCATGTTGTTGATGTTGAGAGTTCTTACTGCTGCTTTATGATCCATTTGAACTGGAAAAGAAAATCGCTTGAATTTACTTTTTATCTAATATCATTTCCCTAGGGTGAAATATAAAATTAAAAATATATAAATATAAAATATGCAGCAAGCAATGTCACTAACAAAAAAAATCAAGCAGAAATGTGCATTAAAATGATATATAACATAACTACATTTACTTAAGAATGTATTGCAATATCAAGCAGCAGATTCAACAATGCAGAACTGCATCAACCTAACACTAGCAATTTAGTAAAGATAAAGGGAAATAATTTTAAAAACTATAATAAAAAATCTTGAGTTACATATGGGAAATGAAAATGAGTCTCACATTTATTCATTCATTTTTATTATGGTTCATTATTGTAAATATATATAAGTGATAAGAGAATCTGATGGGACTGTAAATTTGTACAGCCATTATGGAAAACAGTATGGAGGTAACTTAAAAACTAAAAATAGAACTACCATATGACCCATTAGTCACACCCCTGGGCATATACCCAGAGAAAACCGTAATTCAAAAAGACACATATGTTCCAAAGTGAATTGTAGCACCATTAAAATAGCCAGGACATGGAGACAACCTAAGACTTCATCAACAAAGAAATGATTAAAGAAGATGTGGTTGTTGTTGTTGAATATTGAATATTACTCAGTTATACTCAGTATTACTCAGCCATAGAAAGGAATGAAATTGGATCACTTGAACAGATATGAATGGACCTAGAGACTATCAATGGCAACCCACTCCAGTGTTCTTGCCTGGAGAATCCCAGGGATGGGGGAGCCTGGTGGGCTGCCGTCTATGGGGTTGCATGGAGTCGGACATGACTGAAGCGACTTGGCAGCAGCAGCAGCAGAGACTGCCATATAGAGTGAAATCAGAAAGAGAAAAACAAATATTGTATATTAATACATACATGAATTTAGAAAAATAAATATGTTCTTACTTGCAAATGGAAAGAGACACAGGTGTAGAGAACAAATGAAAGTACACCAGTGACAGAAAGGTGGGGCAGGTGGGATGAATTGGGAGATTCAGTTTGACATATATACACTATTAATTGTGTTGTTGTTTAGTCGCTATATCATGTCTGACTTTTTTGTGACTCCATGGACTGTAGTCTGCCAGACTCTGCTGTCAATGGGTTTCCCAGGTAAGAATGCTAGAGTGGGTTGCCATTTCCTTCTCCAGGGGGTCTTCCCAACCCAGGGAAACAACTGATGTCTCCTGCATTGTCAGGTGGGTTCTTAACCACTGAACCATCAGGGAAGCCATGCACTATTGATAGTATGTATAAAATAGATAACTAATGAAAACCTACTGTATAGCTCAGGGAACTCTACTGAGTGCTCTGTGGTGACCTAAATGGGAAGGAAAGCCAAAAAATGGAGATATATATATATGTATAGCTGATTCACTTTCCTGTACAATCAGTTCAGTTTAGTCACTCAGTCGTGTTCAACTCTTTGTGACGCCATGAATCACAGCACACCAGGCCTCCCTGTCCATCACCAACTCCCGGAGTTCACTCAGACTCACATCCATCGAGTCAGTGATGCCATCCAGCCATCTCATCCTCTATCATCCCCTTCTAGAAACAAACAAAATATTGTGAAGCAACTATAATAAAAATTAATTAAAATGTATATAAGTAAGAATTAAAATGAATGACTTCTCTGGAAACTTCAGTTTTTAAGCTACTTTGAGTTAGTTTTCTTCACTTGAAGATTGAAACTTATTCTTGTGTGTAGATAAAAATAATCCAAGGGATTGATGCCTTAGACTAGATGTAGAGTTTTTTAAATAAGTAGCACCACTTGATTTTTTCATTAAAAGTTTTATCATATTCTTTAAGAACTAGCTTATTTAATGATGGTGGCTGGTTTTAAAGATCAGTTCAGTTCAGTCACTCAATTGTGTCCGACTGTTTGCAACCCCATGAACTGCAGCATGCCAGGCCTCCCTGTCCATCACCAACTCCTGGAGTCTACCCAAACCCATGTCCATCGAGTTGGTGATGCCATCCAACTATCTCATCCTCTGTCTTCCCCTTCTCCTCCTGCCCTCAATCTTTCCCAGCATCAGGGTCTTTTCAAATGAATCAGCACTTTGCATCAGGTGGCCAAATATTGGAGTTTCAGCTTCAACATCAGTCCTTCCAATGAACACCCAAGATTGATCTCCTTTAGGATGGACTGGTTGGATCTCCTCACAGTCCAAGGGACTCTCAAGAGTCTTCTCCAACACCACAGTTCAAAAGCATCAATTCTTCAGTGCTCAGCTTTCTTTATAGTCCAACTCTCACATCCATACATGACCATTGGAAAAACCATAGCCTTGACTAGACAGATCTTGGTTGGCAAATAATGTCTCTGCTTTTTAATATACTATCTAGGTTGGTCATAACTTTCCTTCCAAGGAGTAAGCATCTTTTAATTTCATGGCTGCAGTCACCATCTGCAGTGATTTTGGAGCCCCCAAAAATAAAGTCTGATACTGTTTCCAC
>NW_011494837.1:1602090-1623738 GCF_000754665.1 Bison bison bison | reverse complement strand
TTTAAGCCAACTTTTTCACTCTCCTCTTTCACTTTCATCAAGAGGCTCTTTAGTTCCTCTTCACTTTCTGCCATAAGGTTGGTATCATCTGCATATCTGAGATTATTGATATTTCTCCCAGCAATCTTGATTCCAGCTTGTGCTTCCTCCAGCCCAGCATTTCTCATGATGTACTGTGCATATAAGTTAAATAAGCAGGATGACAATATACAGCCTTGACATACTCCTTTTCCTATTTGGAACCAGTCTGTTGTTTCATGTCCAGTTTTAACTGTTGCTTCCTGACCTGCATACAGGTTTCTCAAGAGGCAGGTCAAGTGGTCTGGTATTCCCATCTTTTTCAGAATTTTCCATAGTTTATTGTGATCCACACAGTCAAAGGCTTTGGCATAGTCAATAAAGCAGAAATAGATGTTTTTTTTGAAACTCTCTTGCTTTTTCGATGATCCAGCGGATGTTGGCAATTTGATCTCTGGTTCCTCTGCCTTTTCTAAAACCATATTAAACATGTGGAAGTGCACAGTTCACGTATTGCTGAAGCCTGGCTTGGAGAATTTTGAGCATTACTTTACTAGCGTGTGAGATGAGTGCAATTGTGCGGTAGTTTGAACATTCTTTGGCATTGCCTTTCTTTGGGATTGGAATGAAAACTGACCTTTTCCAGTCCTGTGGCCACTGCTGAATTTTCCAAATTTGCTGGCATATTGAATGCAGCACTTTCACAGCGTCATCTTTCAGGATTTCAAATAGCTCAACTGGAATTCCATCAGCTCCACTAGCTTTGTTTGTAGTGATGCTTCCCAAGGCCCACTTGACTTCACATTCCAGCATGTCTGACTGTAGATGAGTAATCACACCATTGTGATTATCTGGGTTGTGAAGATCTTTTTTGTACAGTTCTTCTGTGTATTCCTGCCATGTCTTCTTAATATCTTCTGCTTCTGTTAGGTCCCTACTCTTTCTGTCCTTTATTGAGCCCATCTTTGCATGAAATGTTCCGTTGGTATCTCAGATTTTCTTGAAGAGATCTCTAGTCTTTCCCATTCTTTTAAAGATAAAGAGCATAAAAACTATAACAACACAAAATCTTATGGTTTTGTGGATTATATCTGGTTTTGTTTGCTGATTGTTTTATCTTTAGATAATGGTAAAATTGTAAACCCTGTATGATTTATATTACATGCAATTTAAAGCTGAAAAATATTTTAGTTTCCTGTCATCTGAAGTACTTGTTTTATTGTTATTTTCTCATCCCTACCTCTATTAAATATTGGCTTTTAGAGGTGTTTCACAAGTTGAAAATTGATAGTATTCTTTAATGTTTTTTTTGAGAAATTAAATTACTGTTTGATTTATCTGTATTTTATATTTGATAAATGTGCCTGCAGAGGAATATAAGGATAGGAATTTCTTCCACAACTGGGTATTTTTAAACAGAGAAAAACCAATAGCAGATTGTCCATGATTAACTGTTGACATTTAAATTTGTACATTTAGAATGTCAAAAAGCACTGAAACTGTCAATTTAGTGTCTAAATTATAATAATATTATTTTCAAATCCAAAATTTTATGATTCTCATCCTTCCTTCAACATAGAGATGTATTTAAAATAAGTTGAAATAATTTAAGATCTTTTGACAAACTTAACTTTTAATAATTGGTTAACTGAAAAACTACAGATCTGTGGAAAGCTTAATAAATTATTCATATCTTTGTGTGCATCTGGGTTTGTTGTTGTTGCTATGATTATTAGTATAATACCTTAGTGCTGGCATTGTTTCTAACTCATGAAAATAAGTGTCCTTATAAAGGTATATTATGATTGGATTCATGTATCCCTCTTTTAATCATTATAAAATACCTGGAATATGGTGGTGTAATGCTATATCATAAAAATTATTTTAATCTGTGCCAGAGTATATCATAAGTCTTTAAAGTATTTTCTTCCATGGAAGGTGATTTGTCTAAGCTGTGATAATCTGAGTTGTTGTCAGGCTATATTATGGTGATGATATTTTTTGAGATTTGATATCTTAATTATAAAAGATTATGATTTCAAATATGCACTACCACACATAAGCCACATTTATTATGGTATAGCTGCTATTTTGTAAATGCACACTTGCTTGCTTGGAAGCTCTACTTCTAATGTGCACCAGATTAGGGGAAGCTTAAATAGTACCTCTAAAACTAAGGAAAAAGCCACATATTTTCTTTTTAATATACACTATTGTCCAGATCTAAGATTATCCTGTTTATTTAGTTGCTCTCAACTACTGATATAAAAATTTGGACTTAATTTTCTTCCAGTGCAAAATTATGGAATATTTCATGCAAATAGACTATTTTTAATTTACCTCCTTTAGTCTTAAATAGGTATGATAATAATTTTATGTGTAAGTTCTTGATATACTGTTTATGTGTGTCATGTTAATTTCAAGTATTTTCCCCCAAGTTACCTTTTTTTGTTGTTGTTCAGTTGTGTCTGACTCTTTGTGGCCCCATGGCCTGCAGTACTCACTTCCCTGTCCTTCACAATCTCCCAGAGCTTGCTCAAACTCATGTCCATCAAGTCAGTGATGCCATCCAACTATCTCATCGTCTGTAGTCCCCTTCTCCTGCCTTCAACATTCCCTAGAATCATGGGCTTTTCTAATGAATCAGTTCTTCACATCAGGTGGCCAAAGTATTGGAGCTTTAGCTTCAGCATCAGCCCTTCCAATGAATATTCAGAATTGATTTCCTTTAGAATTGACTGGTTTGATCTCCTTGCCATCGAAGGGACTCTCAGGAGTCTTCACCACGACCACAGTTCGAAAGTGTCAGTTCTTGAGCACTCAGCCTTCTTTATGGTCCAACTCTCACATCCATACATGACTACTGGAAAACCCATAACTTTGACTAGATGGACATTTGTTGGCAAACTAATTTCTCTGCCTTTTAATGTGTTGTCTAGGTTGGTCACAGCTTTTCTTCCAAGGAGCAAGTATCTTTTAATTTCATGGCTGCAGTCACCATCTGCAGTGATTTTTTAAATTAATTCTTTGATATTAAGACTGGCTTCAGCTTCCAAATTTTTCCACTTATCAATTTTCCCTTCTAGTATTTGCTTCTGATAACATTCATACATTGAACAATAGGCAGTTGGGAAGCAAATACCCATTTACTAATCATTGTAATAGTGCTTTACATACCAGTGATAACTCCCTGCCTAGATGTCAGTTATAAAATTACAGCTATGGAACTTATGTTGAAGTGGGATTTTCTTACCTTCCAATTTAAATCTAATCCTCCAAAATCTACTTATTCACAGGAACAAGAGTGGCTGATGCCTGCGTAGTTATAGGTAGGTAGAAGAGGGAGAGGAAAAGATAGGCTCAAGGTATAGGGATATTTACATCATTTATTATGCAATGAGGATGACAAAAAAGTGATTGCTCAAGACTCTATGGCAGGTGTGACTTTACCTTGGATCCACACACATACAGAATCTTCTGATTTTGTCTAACTTGGAAAAACTCCTTGAGTTGAAAGCTCAAAAACAGTTAAAAGGGGGTTGAGAATTTGAGTAAGAATTTAGGCTGAATATCTAGCTGCAATCAAGGAAATTTCCTTCTCCAGTTCTCACTTCTCAACACTTAATATTTTTGGAGAAGTCCATAATTTTATGGAATGATGTCCATTACTCTTTTTCTTAGTTAATTTTTAGGTTTTTAATGGGTAAAGAATCTTTGCACATCTTATTTAACTATATTTTCTAGATGTGTTACTGCTTCACGTTAATACATGATGCCTTAGGGTACTATGACAACAAACATTTCTTTTGAAGATGTAAAGTGTTCTAGAAAGCAATTAAACAGAATGTTGAAAAAATATTCACAGACTTAGATCTATTAATTCTACTTTTATGAGTCTAAATTCTAGGGGAATGCATGGATAATGACAGGTCAGAATTTATATAGGGATTTTCATCTTGGCCTTATTTGTAAAACTGAAGAATTGGCATCAAAGTCAATGCCCCCCAATAGGAACATCTTCACTGAGACATAACTTCTTTATTTGCATGAGGGCATGTGTATCAACAGGAGTCCCAAATCTCTCTATGTGAAATGGTGGAAATGTTTGCTACTGAGAGAGAATATAAGAGAGATGTTAGGAGAACAAGGAAAGAAGGCTTTGCAGTAGGAACAGTCTGATGGAGATTCCAGGATTAATTTGAAATACCCAAAAGGATGGTTTAAAGATGATGGTCTGTTCTATTTGAAATCATTTGCATGAATGAAATGTTAACCATTTCCTCCATCTTTACCTCCAACATTTTATCAGGTATATTAATCTCCAGAAAAACAAGAATAGAAAATATGAATAAAAATTCTCTTGAGTAAAGACCAGTTGAGCCCCACAACAATAACAAAAAAATCCTGAAAAGATCAGATTTTTCAGAGTTTAGCTATTCATCTATGTAGGGTTGTGCAGAATCTTTGCCTTGTCTTGTAGGCTGTTCAGAACTGCAGCTAGGTTGGGAATTCCCTTCTCATCTGGTCCTAAAATGAGTTTCTGATCCCTTCAGTGGGAGCAACATTGATCTTCTAACATGATAGCATTCCCATGTAAAATTTACAGATGGTGAAGAATTAGAAAAGAAAAAGAAAAGCAAAGCTACCAGTGTGTCCACTGTGTATTCTGTTTCTCTTATCAGGAGCACAGGTCAAATAGATGGATTTTAGAGGGAAAGGGGTAATTTTAGCAATATGGAATCTTGTTTCATATGCTCTAAATGTACTAGCTTCATTTTCATTTTTATGAATGCCTAGAATAGCTGTGTTTTGCTCATGGCAGTGAGTTCTGAAGTCAGGGATTTCTTCATAGTTTCCAGCCACAATGAAAATGGGAGACTGTTTTAGTAAAAGTAGAGGAGCAGGACTCTGTCTGTCTCCCTCTCCTTTTTCCTGGAGAAACACTGCCTCATTCCCCAGCACCTCTATAGCTCAATCATGCTGCGCTTTCCAATACATTGTGATAGCTACCAATCCTAGACTCCCCTTGCAGCCTGATACCTGGCTGAGAGCTGAATTTACACCATCCCTGGTATTTAGCAACCAGAGGATTAATTTTGATCATATGCTATTACTAACAAATGAATCTCCAGTGGGGGTCTATTATGAATGGCAACATTTTCAGATTTGGAAAAACTGCTAAAAATAATGGTCACTCATACAAACTGGTTGAGGTCACTAGGGTCAGGACATTTTCTCATAGCAAAGCTTCAGACTCAGTTTATATTTACTGGCTGTGTTTTAGAGATTGGAAGCTATCACTGCCCAATGTTATAATGATTATAAAAGAGGGCATACTGTGGGACACAGCCCACTTTATTTTGGACTAAAAAGTGTTATCTGTTAATTAAGAATACTTTTGCTTTAAAGTTATAAAAATATCAGTGTAAGGGATGGGATAATCCACTTCATATTTGGCAAATTTATGATGGGGGAAAAATAAGTTCACATAGTACAAAGAGGAAGAAATATAATGAAATACAGTTATCATCTTTTACTTCAGGGAGTTTAGTTCCTATCATAATCGGTGCTTTCAAGCACTGTATAATGCTCCTTTTCCAATAAAATCATACTAGAAGTAGCTGGATTAGGAGTTTGCTTTTCAAAAGTGATCAAAAGAAAATAGGTGAGGTCATTTGCTTTCTCTGCTCTTCTTGAGAAATATTGATATTTTTTAAACATTTTGATATTAAAAAATTAATGTGTATTTCTTCTTGAAACTAAGTATATGACAACCCATGGGGGTATGAGAGCCATCTTCCAGTTTCATGTGGAAATAGAGGTAGCGTCTGCTTCCTATCCTCTTGTGCTTTTCAACATTCTGATTTGATGACTAAAATCTATTAAATGCTTACATATGACATGGAATATATTTGACATAAATATTGTATATTAAGCTTGAGTTGTATTTTATTAAAAGTTTAAAATAGCTTACTTAGCTATTACTGTGGTTCTTACAGTCTTTTAGCAGTTATTTCCACTCTGACCTAGTGCTTATTACCTGTCTATACAAACACACACACATACACATGCAGTCTGAAACACTATGTTATTTGCTCTGTAATTTTTTTCCCACTATTGTGTAGGGATTCACATAATTCCAAGTATTCCATTTTAGTGCTATAATGAAGAAAACTATAAATTTAAAGTATGTGTACCTTTTACTTTTTTCTACTCTATTTAGGGTCATATTACATTAAGTATTTCAAATATAACTTGCTTGAGGCTGTAGTTTTTAGGAAAATCAGCTCTCATTTAAGTTCAAAATAAATGGATAGCATCTTTGTTCTTAGGATATTTCTGTGAAAAACTCAAATGTGTTTTGTACTCAGCAGACTCTCTGATTAACACATGTATAAAAGTGTATTGTATCTCCAGGTGAAGGAGGATTTGTATTATATCTTGTTGATGGTGAATTTGACATAGTAAGAAAAATGAAGAAAAAGACCAAATGCTTTTCAACTGTGTATATTAATTTAATTCCACCACTTTATCTTTTTATTCCACCTTTCCAAGGTAAGCAGCATAAACTACTGCACTTATTTTACTTATGGAATTTATATGGAAGTTAAGTTACTTGGCAAAGCTGATAGAACAAATTAGTAACCACAAAGGAAAAAGACAGCAGGCCTTAAGCCTATTAAATCAGTGTACTTTCTAAATGGAAGGAGAATTTCAGGCAAGTCCTAGATTATTAAAATTTAAAAGATATTGAATTTAAATATTGTTCCTCTACATTAATGTCTTGAAAACTTTTCAAAATACTTGAACTATATTATTTTAAAATATTGATAATATTTTTTAAAAGAATGGGAGACTTATTTGGAAAAAAATATCTTAAAAAGAATTTATTTCTCTGGATTATAATGCTTTCTAAATTAGGATTTAATAGTTATGGCATTAAGTGATAGTGCCAATTTTACTCTCATTTTCTTTATAAATTATTTTAGTGGTTGTAAGGCCCATTAGTTGGTGATGGACAGGGGGGGCCTGGTGTGCTGTGATTCATGGGGTCGCAAAGAGTCGGACATGACTGAGCGACTGAACTGAACTGAACTGAAGGCCCATTATTGTGTGCTTTTGCTTATATGTTTATTGTCTATTTGTCCGGATATGTTTAAACTGCTGGTTAGGCACTGTACAAGCAGTCTTGGTTAATGAGCAATAATGGCAACTTCAGTATTTAATGATAAGCTGTACAATTTGAGTCTTTAGCCCAACTCTCCTCCTTTTGCACTGCTTGTGATTTAGCCTCATTCCAGATCAAACATAGCAACTATCACATCTTAGTGTCTATAAGAATTGCTGAGAATTTTTTTCAAGTTGACAAATTGCTGAGCCTCACTGCCAAAGAGCTGGATTTAGTGTATTGAAGATAGTGTTTAGGACTTGCCATTTTAGATAAGCACTCTACTAAATGTATATGCAGATGGTTTGAGAAACTCTGACTTAGGGATCTCTATCTGTATTCGTTCTAGTTCTTGGTTTGCACCAAATAGAATTGAAAGCTAGCTAAAGTAAACAAAAGAAATTTATAAGAAATTTGATATTTTATAAATAAAAATTGGATTTACAATATAAATGTTTGATTTAAAGACATTGGATAAGATGATTCCACAGAATTGAAGAGACGTCTACAGAACCAGCTTTAACAAAGAGTAGGAATCAGGGCAGCATCTGGGATCTAGACAGCAGAAATTAATCATCGGTCTCGTTGGGCTGAATTAATTTCAACATTTTTCCCCTATAATTGTATTACTCAGCTAAAAATATCAGTTCTGCGAGAGTGAGTCTGAATGACCTAGATTGAGTTATGAACCTCTGCAACATAGAAGGAGTAGGAGCTCATGATTGACAACCTTACCATGACTGGACACTATGGGGACAAGTAATTTCTTTAAAATGCTGTCACTAAAGTTAGTGGAATGAATAATGGTTGTCCAGAACCTAACACATGTCTAAACACTGATAGTATGATATAATTATCAAAATAACTTATAATTTCAGCCCTTCAACTAAGAGCTAAATTATGAAATGAATATGACTTTGTATAATTAGAGTCTATAGAGTCTCCCAGTTCAGCCCAGGGGAGTTAAGCATCATTTTCCTACTACCCTCAATAGAATATTACAAATTTAGGAGATGTATTATAATAGAATCATGAAGCTCATCTCTTGAAAGGACAGTGTATATTTGCTTTTACTCAAGTACAATTTGAAATATCCCTTGTTATGATAAATCTTCTATCCTGCAGTATAGAAGATAAAGAAGCAATATAGGTGGCTTGAACTAACCTTTCATTTACAAGAAATTTGACTTTTACCAAATGGCTTAAGCTATGTCCAAAATTTCAGTGCACTCAAAATATTGTACAATATTCTAGTCATTACCATGTATCTGGTTTACAGGAAAACACTTTTGACACAAAATACTGTGCCAATACTGATCCAGCTTCCATACACAATTATTGTGCTTTTAAAAATAAACCAATTCCTAAACTAAGAAACAAAATTGATACGACTCTTCAGTTCAGTTCAGTTGCTCAGTCATGTCTGACTGTTTGTGACCCCATGGCCTGAGGCATGCGAGGCCTCCCTGTCCATCACTAACTCCTGGAGTTTACACAAACTCATGTCCATCAAGTAGGTGATGCCATCCAACCATCTCATCCTCTGTCATCCCCCTCTCCTCCTGCCCTCAATCTTTCCCAGCATCACGGTCTTTTCAAATGAGTCAGTTTTTTGCCTCAGGTGGCCAAAGTATTGAAGTTTCAGCTTCAACATTAGTCCTTCCAATGAATATTCAGGACTGGTTTCTTTTAGGATGGGCTGGTTGGATCTTCTTGCAGTCCAAGGGACTCTCAAGAGTCTTCTCCAACACCACAGTTCAAAAGCATCAATTCTTTGGCACTCGGCTTTCTTTATAGTCCAACTCTCACATCCATACATGACTACTGGAAAAACCATAGCCTTGACTAAATGGACCTTTGTTGACAATGTAATGTCTTTGATTTTTAATATACTATCTAGGTTGGTCATAACTTTTCTCCGAAGGAGTAAGCGTCTTTTAATTTCATGGCTGCAATCACTATCTGCAGTGATTATGGAGTCCCCCCAAAATAAAGTCTGCCACTGTTTCCCCATCTATTTGCCATGAAGTGGTGGTGGATGCCATGATCATTGTTTTCTGAGTGTTGAGCTTTAAGCCAACTTTTCACTCTCTTCTTTCACTTTCATCAAAAGGCTCTTTAGTTCTTCACTTTCTGCCATAAGGGTGGTGTCATCTGCACATCTGAGGTTATTGATATTTCTCCTGGCAATCTTAATCCCCGCTTGAGCTTCATCCAGCCTAGCGTTTCTCATGATGAACTCTGCATATAAGTTAAATAAGCAGGGTGACAATATACAGCCTTAACATACTCCTTTTCCTAGTTGGAACCAGTCTGTTGTTCCATGTCCAGTTCTAACTGTTGCTTCCTGACCTGCATACAGATTTCTCAAGAAGCAGTTCAGGTGATCTGGTATTCCTGTCACTTTCAGAATTCTCCACAGTTTATTGTGATCCACCTATATGATATGACTTTAAATAAACCTTATATTTTAAAAATATAATAGCAAATGACATTTTTTTAAATTTAATTTTATTTTATGTTTAAACTTTACAATATTGTATTAGTTTTGCCAAATATCGAAATGAATCCGCCACAGGTATATATGTGTTCCCCATCCTCAACCCTCCTCCCTCCTCCCTCCCCATACCATCCCTCTGGGTCGTCCCAGTGCACCAGCCCCAAGCATCCAGTATCGTGCATTGAACCTGGACTGGCAACTCGTTTCATACATGATATTATACATGTTTCAATGCCATTCTCCCAAATCTTCCCACCCTCTCCCTCTGCAACAGAGTCCATAAGACTGTTCTATACATCAGTGTCTCTTTTGCTGTCTCGTACACAGGGTTATTGTTACCATCTTTCTAAATTCCATATATATGCGTTAGTATACTGTATTGGTGTTTTTCTTTTTGGCTTACTTCACTCTGTATAAGAGGCTCCAGTTTCATCCACCTCATTAGAACTGATTCAAATGTATTCTTTTTAATGGCTGAGTAATACTCCATTGTGTATATGTACCACAGCTTTCTTATCCATTCATCTGCTGATGGACATCTAGGTTGCTTCCATGTCCTGGCTATTATAAACAGTGCTGCGATGAACATTGGGGTACAAGTGTCTTTTTCCCTTCTGGTTTCATCAGTGTGTATGCCCAGCAGTGGGATTGCTGGATCATAAGGCAGTTCTATTTCCAGTTTTTTAAGGAATCTCCACACTGAAAAGCTTCTGCACATCAAAGGAAACTATTAGCAAGGTGAAAAGGCAGCCTTCAGAATGGGAGAAAATAATTGCAAATGAACCAACTGACAAACAACTAATCTCAAAAATATACAAGCAACTCCTACAGCTCAACTCCAGAAAAATAAATGACCCAATCAAAAAGTAGGCCAAAGAACTAAATAGACATTTCTCCAAAGAAGACATACAGATGGCTAACAAACACATGAAAAGATGCTCAACATCACTCATTATCAGAGAAATGCAAATCAAAACCACTATGAGGTACCATTTCACGCCAGTAAAAATGGCTGCGATCCAAAAGTCTACAAGCAATAAATGCTGGAGAGGGTGTGGAGAAAAGGGAACCCTCTTACACTGTTGGTGGGAATTCAAACTAGTACAGCCACTATGGAGAACAGTGTGCAAATGACATTTTAATGGGCTTGGAATTTTAAGATTTCCATTGGTTCATTGTAAAGTGATTACATATCTATGGGTCAGGTTCTCAGAAATATCTGTCCAAATGCAGCATAAATATTCTGAGTTTTTGAGTGATTACTCTTTTCTAGGCACCACTCTAAATACTTCAATGTATTCAATTGTGTGATCTTCATAACGCCCCATAAAGTTAACATTATTTTCATCTCCATTTTATAGGTGAGGATATCAGGAGACAGAATAGGTTAAGCACCTTGGCACAATGCTAAAGACTAAGAATGTTATGGATTCAGTTGTGTTCCCTCTTCCCTCCCCCACAAATTCCTATGTTTAAGTCCTAGTCCCCAGTACCTGAGAATATGACTTTTTGAGAAATGAGGTTGTCACAGATGTAATTGGTTAATATTAAGTCCTACTGAAGTAGTGAAAGTGAAAGTGTTTTTCGCTCAGTTGTAGCTCACTCTTTGCAACCCTGTATACTATAGCCCAACAAGCTCATCTGTCCATGGAGTTCTTCAGGCAAGAATACTAGAGTGGATAGCCATTCCCTTCTCCAGGGGATCTTCCTGACCCAGGAATTGAACCACGTTTTCTAAACTGCAGCCAGGTTCTGTACTGTCTGAGCCACCAGTGAATAGGGTGGGCCCCTGATCCAACATGATTGATGTCCTGATTAAAAGGGGGAAATTTGGAGATAGACATGAGCACCAGGAGAAGGCCATGTGAGATGAAAGCAGATATTGCAGTTATGCATCTACAAGCCAAGGAACCCCACAGATGGCCAGCAAACTACCTTAAGCTAGGACAGAATCATGAAACAGACTCTCTCTCTCACAGTTCTTAGAAGGAACCAACCCGGGATGACTGCTTCCTCTCTATAGATTTCTAGCTCCTAAAACCCCTAAAAGAGTAAACTTCTGTTACTCTAAGCCACCCAGTTGTGGTACTTTGTTATGGCAATGCTAAGAAACTAACATACAGGGTTAGGATTTGGATTTAGACATTATAGCTCCAAACATTACATTCTTAAACAACACACTGTGTTGTTTTCCTACAGATAAGATAATTGAATAAATACATTATAGATTTAGACTAGGAAAGCTAATCCAGAATAAGAGAGCTAGTAGCACTTTTCCAGAGCCTCATATGACTCTTTGTAAGGACACTGAGAAAGGTACTTACAGTGTTATTTTCCTTCAAAACTGACAGAAACAAAATATAAATAGAGTAACTATGACTAAATATGTTTGGAAAAGATCACAATCTGAGAATTTAACCACAAGTTATACATTAGTATAAATGAACTTTATTTTATTATCAAAAAAGTGTTTCCTTTAATCAATCTCTAGAGAAAGATGGAAAAACAAGGAACATCCCTGCAGCAACTATTTGCTGATGATTACTATGTGTATTTCAGTTCATATAGAGTATAATTTTTACAACCAGGCCTTGACTACTAGTGAATTCAACAGGAAAAGATGGAGAAAAATGATTCCTATTCCAAACAGGGAAGCCTGGTGTGCTGCAGTCTGTGGGGTTGCGAAGAGTCGAACACAGCTTGGCGACTGAACAACAACATTACACAAAGACTGTAATGGAGAATCTGCATGGTCTTCTGCCCATAGTTTTTCCTAATTAAAACAAACAGTTATGGAATTAAGGAAAAGTCATGCATAAAGTAGGATTCTTCTATTGAAAAATAAATGTAGTGAAAAGCAAAAGGAGAGTTAGAAGTAAGTTGTTGCTCAGTCGCTAAGTTGTGTCCAACTCTTTGCAACCGTTTGAAATGCAGTACACCAGGCTTCTCTGTCCATCACTGTATCCTTGTTGCTGTTCAGTTGCTTGTTCATGTCCGATTCTTTAGGATCCCATGGACTGATGTACGCCAAGCTTCCCTGTCCTTCACCACTTCCCGGAGCTTGCTCCAACTCATGTCCATTGAGTTGGTGATGCCATCCAACCGTCTCTTCCTCTTCCTTCTCTTGCCTTCAGTCTTTCCCAGCATCAGGGTCTTTTCCAATGAGTAATTTTTTCGCATTATGTGGCCAAAGTGTTGGAGCTCCAGCTTCAGCGCCAGTTCTTCCAATGAATATTCAGGGTTGATTTCCTTTAGGATTGACTGGTTTGATCTCCTTGCTGTCCAAAGGGCTCTCAGGAGTCTTCTGCAGCGTCACAATTTGAAAGCATCAGTTCTTCCACACCCAGCCTTCTTTATGGTCCAGCTGTCACATCCATATGTCACTATTGGGAAAAAAAACAGAGCTTTGACTATATGGACCTTTGTTGGCAAAGTGATGCCTCTGCTTTTTAAAGTGCTGTCTAGGATTTTACATAGCTATTCTTCCAAGGAGCTAGAGTCTTTTAATTTCATGGCTGCAGTTACCATCCACATTGATTTTGGAGCCCAAGTAATTTAAATCTGACACTGTTTCCACATTTTTCCCACTTATTTGCCATGAAGTGATAGGACCAGATGCCATGATCTTAGGTTTTTGAATAAGAAGTAAGTAGGAAGTTCTTAAAATGTATATTTATATTTTAGGTCTGAAACATTAGAGACAATAATGAAAACCTTGGGATGCCAGAGTTGCTCTAAATTGTCAAAAATTAGGCAGGTAAAAGCCTAAAAACCCTGAATGTTTTCATTCCAGCTCTAAGAAGAGATAAAATATAAGTTAAGGAGAGGTTTCTGTTTGGACTTCATAGAGGGAATACTTGGTGATCTATAAAGGAGATATATTTTCCTGTTAGGATTTGGTGAGATGTTTGATTTGTATATCATTGTATTTCTTTAATTTTACTCTGTTCAGTGCTGCATAATCAAATAAGCCTGGGACTGAATCCTAGTCCAATGGTTTATTAAGAAAGAATTTCTTGAAAATTGGCTACTATCTTAACCTTGCTTTACTTATTATAATGGTTAAAGAGTGACTATTCAGTTTTACTTTGAGAATTTATAATGGGATCTATATGTCTGTGCCTGGCATACAGCAACATTCACAATAATATAACAGTTAACATTAATGTCACCCTGCTTGTTTAACTTAATATGCAGAGTATATCATGAGAAGCACTGGGTTGGAAGAAGCACAAGCTGGAATCAAGATTGCTGGGAGAAATATCAATAACCTTAGATATGCAGCTGACACCACCCTTATGGCAGAAAGTGAAGAGGAACTCAAAAGCCTCTTGATGAAAGTGAAAGTGGAGAGTGAAAAAGTTGGCTTAAAGCTTAACATTCAGAAAACGAAGATCATGGCATCCAGTCCTATCACTTCATGGGAAATAGATGGGGAAACAGTGGAAACAGTATCAGACTTTAATTTTGGGGGCTCCAAAATCACTGCAGATGGTGACTGCAGCCATGAAATTAAAAGACGCTTACTCCTTGGAAGGAAAGTTATGACCAACCTAGATAGTATATTGAAAAGCAGAGATATTACTTTGCCAACAAAGGTCCATCTAGTCTAGGCTATGGTTTTTCCAGTGGTCATGTATGGATATGAGAGTTGAACTGTGAAGAAAGCACCGAAGAATTGATGCTTTTGAACTGTGGTATTGGAGAAGACTCTTGAGAGTCCCTTGGACTGCAAGGAGATCCAACCAGTCCATCCTAAAGGAGATCATTCCTGAGTGTTCATTGGAAGGACTGATGTTGAAGCTGAAACTCCAGTACTTTGGCCACCTCATTTGAAGAGTTGACTCATTGGAAAAGACCCTGATGCTGAGAAGGATTGAGGGCAGGAGGAGAAGGGAATGACAGAGGATGAGATGGCTGGATGACATCACCGACTCAATGGACGTGAATTTGAGTGAACTCCGGGAGTTGGTGATGGACAGAGAGTCCTGGCGTGCTGTAATTCACGGGGTCACAAAGAGTCAGACACGGCTGAGTGACTGAACTGAACTGAACATTAATCTAGCGATTACTTTGTTTTAAGGACTTTTGTGTATTGCTTCATTCATTTGAACTAGGAGGTTAAGTCATATTAATTAGTTAGTTCAGTTGCTCAGTTGTGTCCGCCTCTTTACAACCCCATGGACTGCAGCACACCAGGCTTCCCTGTCATGGGATTCACACACACTTGCTCAATTTCATGTCCATCAAGTTGGTGATGCCATCCAACCATCTTATCCTCTGTTGTCCCTTCCCCTCCTGCTTTCAATCTTTCCCAGCATCAGGTCTTTTCCAGTCAGTCAGTTCTTCGCCTCAGGTGGCCAAAGTATTGGAGTTTCAGCTTCAGTATTAGTCCTTCCAATGAATACTCAGGACTGATTTCCTTTAGGATTGACTGGTTTGATCGTTCAGTTCAAGGGACTCAAGAGTCTTCTCCAACACCACAGTTCAAAAATATGAATACTTCAGTGCTCAGCTTTCTTTATAGTCATATTATAAAGTCATATTATTCCAACTTAATTCCATATTATTAATAACTGAATTCAATAACTATAGAAGATTTGAGGAATTTTCTCAAAGTCATAAGCTAGTAAGTTATGTATAAATTTTGGAATCAAGCCTAGATCACTAGCTTTGAAGTAACACATTTAACTATGTTACTAGTGGCTCTTTATTAGGGATAAAAATATGAGTAAATTTAGTTCTTTATGAATTTATCATCTAATAGGAAGAGAAAGTCAAATGGGTGGAGACAACTTCCTGTGGATTTGATGTTGGAAGTATGTCCAGGTTTTAGTGGTTTTGAAGGAAGGAAGATGTGGTTACACTTACTTTTCGGCATCAAGAAACACTTTACATAAGAAGAGAAGGTTGAACTTCTATAATGTTAAAATACTAGGTACTATTAATGAGGTGATTCATGGTTATAAATCATTCCAGAGTGAATAACAAGGGCAAAAGTATGATAAAAATATATAATAGTGTTTTGTAGGGTGCTGGTAAATAGTTACAGAAGGGTAGAAACTGTAAGGAGGAGAGAGGCAGGAGATGAAGGATTAAAAACAGACAGGGTTTGGGACAGGAAGAGTTTTGATCAAGCTATATAAAGTAGTTTGCACTTTATTATTAAAGGCCAGAGGTTCTTAACCCTGGGTGTTCATCAAAATCTTATTGGGGGCTTTTGATAAATATACCTATATTTGAGTCCAACCCAAATATACCTTTATAAATGTATTTTTGTGATTAATTTTGAATGTCTTTCTCTCGACTCTTATTAACACTATTGAACATATAGTAGGTCCTCAATAAATGCTAGTTAATTGATCTTAGTACTTAGATTTTGTTAGCTGATACAACAACTTAAGAATTATTTTTAATTATTTCAGTCAGTGATGTGGAGGGAATTATTTTCATTAATAAAAGGTTACATTTTTATAAGGATGTTCTATTAATAGAATTTAGAAATGTTAAGATAAGGATGACCTAGAATATCAGTGTTATATCCTGATATATTTATTATTGATTTACTAACAAATAGCCAAAGGTGCATTTTTTTGGTGAGCACCAAAACCCATGTTCCTCCCCTACTTGCACTGTGTTAGTATTAATATAAGGCACACTAACTGAAGTTTTTCCATGATCCTGAAACTGACAGTGTATTTATTTCCTTGTTTCAACTTCTAATATAGAATGTGTATATTACCTGTGGAGCGTGTGTGTGTGAGAGAGAGAGAAAATGCTGCATGCAGATTTAAGGTTTTCATTAGTGCTTCAAAGGCAGAAAAGAATAAAACCTATCTAAAAAAATTTATCTGGGAAAAAAAAAAATCAGTTTCACATATAAGGAGCTTATGAGTCACCACTTGGTTCTAACAACAAGCAGAAACCTGAGACAAAATATCAACTCTTCTTTGGTCCATAAAGGAAGGGAGGACACAGGGCAAAGTGCTTGTCCCCACGGTTGGAGAGAGAGATGGGCAAATACAGGGAGTTACTGCTTCTCAGAGCAGAGCCTTACAAGAAGAACTAGCCACAGGACAGGTCCTGGGTATATCATGTGCAGCCATCAAGATTAAAAAATCAACAAGGTATGCTATGCTATGCTAAGTCACTTCAGTTGTGTCTGACTCTGGGTGACCCCATAGACGGCAGCCCACCAGGCTCCCCCGTCCCTGGGATTCTCCAGGCAAGAACACTGGAGTGGGCTGCCATTTCCTTCTCCAATGCATGAAAGTGAAAAGTGAAAGTGAAGTCCCTCAGTCGTGTCCGACTCTTCGCGACCCCATGGATTGCAGCCCACCAGGCTCCTCCGTCCATGGGATTTTCCAAGCAAGAGTACTGTAGTGGGATGCCATTGCCTTCTCCTACAACAAGGTATACCAAAAGGCAAAAAGCACAATTTGTAGACACAGAGCCAGCATCAGAACTAGACCTGACAGGGATGTTGGAATTATTAGATTGGGAATTTAAAATGACTATGATTACTATGCTAAGGACTCTGTTGGATACAGATGGGCAATGTAAGCAGAGAGATAGAAATCCTGAGAATGAAACAAAATGAAAAGAAATGCATGTATATGTATGTATGCTTGTATATAAGTGAAATGAATGACAACAGTGATACATAGGAAATGAGAGGAAGTAGGATTATTTTGTTTTATAAGGTACACTACCTAGGTAGAAGTATAATGTTATTTGTAAGTAGGCTGGCATTCATTGTAAATATATATTGCAAACTCAAGGACAACCCCTGAAAAAGTGATAAAAAGAAGTATAAATGATTTGCTAATAAAAGAGAAAATGAAATTAAATTCCACTTAATTAAATGGAATTAAATTTACAGTGGGAAGAAAAAGAATGATGAGAAAGTTTTAGGGACAAAGATATAGGATGAAAAGTAAAAAACAATGATGATTATGTTAGATGTTATCTAGTGTTACTAGTAATCACATAGAATGTCAGTGATCTAAATGGACGAAATAAAAGACAGAGATTTGTGGAGTGAACCAAAAAAAGACTCAACTATATGTTCTTTTAAAACAACCCCTTTTTACATATAAAGATTAAAAGTAAACGGATAGAGGAAATTATACCATCCTCAGTTCAGTTCAGTTCATTCACTCAGTCATGTCCGACTCTTTGCGACCCCATGAATCGCAGCACGCCAGGCCTCCCTGTCCATCACCAACTCCTGGAGTTCACTCAGACTCATGTCCATCGAGTTGGTGATGCCACCCAGCCACCCCCTTCTCCTCCTGCCCTCAGTCCCTCCCAGCATCAGAGTCTTTTCCAATGAGTCAACTCATCGCATGAGGTGGCTTAAGTACTGGAGTTTCAGCTTCAGCATCATTCCCTCCAAAGAAATCCCAGGGCTGATCTCCTTCAGAATGGACTGGTTGGATCTCCTTGCAGTCCAAGGGACTCTCAAGAGTCTTCTCCAATACCACAGTTCAAAAGCATCAATTCATTGGCGCTCAGCTTTCTTCACAGTCCAACTCTCACATCCATACATGACCACAGGAAAAACCATAGCCTTGACTAGACGGACCTTTGTTGGCAAAGTAATGTCTCTGCTTTTCAATATGCTATCTAGGTTGGTCATAACTTTTCTTCCAAGGAGTAAGCATCTTTTAATCAAAAGCACACATGAATAGCTATAATAATTTCAGATGGAAGAGACTTCACAGCAAGGCAAGTTATTAGAGATAAAGCAGGACATTATAAAATGATAACACAATCAGTTCTTCAAGAAGAATTACAATCATTAACATGTATGTGCCTAACAACATAGCACACACTTTTTAAGGGAAAGACTAATGGAACTCCCAGGGGTAAAACATAGATACACCACCATAGTTGGGGACTTTAACCCCTTTATAAGAAATGGGCATATCTAGCAAGCAGAAAAAAAAATAAGTCCATAGTTGAACTTAACAAAATCATCTAACCATCGATCAACTGATATAACATCTAGTATAGACTACTTCTATAAAGCGCAGGCTAAAGCGCAGGCGGCTGCAACGGGCGCGCTAAAAGCGCAGCTGAGAGGAGCTACCCCACGTCTGAGGTCAAGGGTAGAAGCCAGGAGGACCCCATGCCCAAAGGCTGGTGGCCAAGAGGAGTTATCCCACTTCCGAGGTCAGGGGCAGCGGCCAGAGTGCCAGAGTGCCACAGTGCAGGAACGGCCGAGATGAGCTACCCCATGTCTGAGGTCGAGAGGAGATACCCAGCATCTGAGGTCAGGGGCGGCAACAAGAGGAGTTACTCCACGTCAGAGATCAGGGGCGGCGGCCGGGAGGAGATACCCCATGCCCTTAAGCCTGAGGCCAGGAGCGGCAGGCAGGAGGAGCTACACCACCCACCTAAGCCTGAGGCCAGGGGTGGCGGGCGGGAGGAGCTACCCCATGCCGTGGCTGCGCGGGCACAGGAGGGCCTAGAGGAGCTATCCCACATTGAAGGGCAGGAAGGGCGGCGGTGAGGAGATACCCGTCGTCCAAGGTAAGGAGCATTGGCTGCGCTTTGCTGGAGCAGCCTTGAAGAGATACCCCACGCCCATGGTAAGAGAAACCCAAGTAAGAAGGTAGGTGTTGCAAGAGGACATTAGAGGGCAGACACACTGAAACCATACTCACAGAAAACTAGTCAATCTAATCACACTGGGACCACAGCCTTGTCTAACTCAATGAAACTAAGCCATGCCCGTGGGGCAACCCAAGATGGGCAGGTCATGGTGAAGAGATCTAACAGAATGTGGTCCACTGGAGAAGGGAATGGCAAACCACTTCAGTATTCTTGCCTTGAGAACCCCATGAACAGTATGAAAAGGCAAAATGATAGGATACTGAAAGAGAAACTCCCCAGGTCAGTAGGTGCCCAATATGCTACTGGAGGTCAATGGAGAAATAACTTCAGAAAGAGTGAAGGGATGGAGCCAAAGCAAAAAGAATAGCCAGCTGTGGCTGTGACTGGTGATAGAAGCAAGGTCCGATGCTGTAAAAAGCAATATTGCATAGGAACCTGGAATGTCAGGTCCATGAATCAAGGCAAATTGGAAGTGGTCAAACAAGAGATGGCAAGAGTGAGTGTCGACATTCTAGGAATCAGCGAACTGAAATGGACTGGAATGGGTGAATTTAACTCAGATGACCATTATATCTACTACTGCAGGCAGGAATCCCTCAGAAGAAATGGAGTAGCCATCATGGTCAACAAAAGAGTCCAAAATGCAGTACATGGATGCAATCTCAAAAACAACAGAATGATCTCTGTTCATTTCCAAGGCAAACCATTCAATATCACAGTAATCCAAGTCTATGTCCCAACCAGTAACACTGAAGAAGCTGAAGTTGAATGGTTCTATGAAGACCTAAAGGACCTTTTAGAACTAACACCCAAAAAAGATGTCCTTTTCATTATAGGGGACTTGAATGCAAAAGTAGGAAGTCAAGAAACACCTGGAGTAACAGGCAAATTTGGCCTTGGAATACTGAATGAAGCAGGGCAAAGACTAATAGAGTTTTGCCAAGAAAATGCACTGGTCATAACAAACACCCTCTTCCAACAACACAAGAGAAGACTCTATACATGGACATCACCAGATGGTCAACACTGAAATCAGATTGGTTATATTCTTTGCAGCCAAAGATGGAGAGGCTCTATACAGTCAGCAAATACAAGACCAGGAGCTGACTGTGGCTCAGACCATGAACTCCTTATTGCCAAATTCAGACTTAAATTGAAGAAAGTAGGGAAAGCCACTATCCCATTCAGGTGTGACCTAGATCAAATCCCTTATGATTATACAGTGGAAATGAGAAAAAGATTTAAGGGCATAGATCTGATAGAGTGCCTGATGAGCTGTGTAAAGAGGTTCGTGACATTGTACAGGAGACAGGGATCAAGATCATCCCCATGGAAAAGAAATGCAAAAAAGCAAAATTGCTGTCTGGGAGGCCTTACAAATAGCTGTGAAAAGAAGAGAAGTGAAAAGCAAAGGAGAAAAGGAAAGATAAACATCTGAATGCAGAATTCCAAAGAATAGCAAGAAGAGATAAGAAAGCCTTCTTCAGTGATCAATGCAAAGAAATAGAAGAAATCAACAGAATGGGAAAGACTAGGGGTCTTGTCAAGAAAATCAGAGATACCAAAGGAACATTTCATGCAAAGATGGGCTCGATAAAGGACAGAAATGGTATGGACCTAACAGAAGCAGAAGATATTAAGAAGAGGTGGCAAGAATACACAGAAGAACTGTACAAAAAAGATCTTCATGACCCAGATAATCATGATGGTGTGATCACTGACATCCTGACATCCTGGAATGTGAAGTCAAGTGGGGCTTAGAAAGCATCACTACGAACAAAGCTAGTGGAGCTGATGGAATTCCAGTGGAGCTATTCCAAATCCTGAAAGATGATGTTGTGTAAGTGCTGCACTCAATATGCCAGCAAATTTGGAAAACTCAGCAGTGGCCACAGGACTGGAAAAGGTCAGTTTTCATTCCAATCCCAAAGAAAGGCAATGCCAAAGAATGCTCAAAGTACCACACAGTTGCACTCATCTGACATGCTAGTAAAGTAATGCTTAAAATTCTCCAAGCCAGGCTTCAGCAATATGTGAACCGTGAACTTCCAGATGTTCAAGCTGGTTTTAGAAAAGGCAGAGGAACCAGGGATCAAATTGCCAACATCTGCTAGATCATGGAAAAAGCAAGAGAGTTCCAGAAAAACGTGTATTTCTGCTTTATTGACTATGACAAAGCCTTTGACTGTGTGGATCACAATAATCTGTGGAAAATTCTGAAAGAGATGGGAATACCAGACCACCTGATCTTCCTCTTGAGAAATTTGTATGCAGGTCAGGAAGCAACAGTTAGAACTGGACATAGAACAACAGACTGGTTCCAAATAGGAAAAGGAGTTCG
>NW_011494837.1:1588926-1601470 GCF_000754665.1 Bison bison bison | reverse complement strand
GATTCTTTTGAACTGTGGTGTTGGAGAAGACTCTTGAGAGTCCCTTGGACTGCAAGGAGATCCAACCAGTCCATTCTGAAGGAGATCAGTCCTGGGTGTTCTTTGGAAGGAATGATGCTAAAGCTGAAACTCCAGTACTTTGGCCACCTTATGCGAAGAGTTGACTCATTGGAAAAGACTCTGATGCTGGGAGGGATTGGGGGCAAGAGGAGAAGGGGATGACAGAGGGTGAGATGTGTGGATGGCATCACGGACTCGATGGACATGAGTCTGAGTGAACCTCTGGTGTTGGTGATGGACAGGGAGGCCTGGCGTGCTGTGATTCGTGGGGTCGCAAAGAGTCGGTCACTACTGAGCGACTGATCTGATCTGATCTGATAGACTACTTCATCCAACAACAGCAGAATACATATTCTTCTCAAGTTAACATGGAACATTCACAAAGATATACCTGATTCTTGAACATAAAAATACCTTAATGAATTTAAAGAGTAAGTCATAGAATAGAAATAAATTCCTGTAATTGGTATGGAACCATAGAAGACTGTGAATAGCAAAAGCAGTCTTGAGAAAGAAGACAGATCTAGAGTAATCACTCTTCCTGTTTTCAAATTATATTAATATAAGACCTATAACAAAACTTATAGGAGAAAAGATGAGGGAAAAAGTCCTTGACATCAGTCTTGGCAATGACTTTTTGGATTTGATACAAAAAGCAAAGGCAACAAAAGCAAACAAATGGAACTGTATAAAACAAAAAAGCTGCATGGCAAGGGAAAGCATCAACCAAGTGGAAAGGTAGCCTATGAATGGGAGAAAATATTTTAAATCACATATCTAATAGAGAGTTGATATACAAAATATAAAACTCAACATAACTCATTAGCAAAAAGCACGACAAACAATCCAGTTAAAAATGGGCAGAGGAAATGAATAGACATTTTCCTGAAGACATCAGATCAGATCAGATCAGTCGCTCAGTCGTGTCCGACTCTTTGCGACCCCATGAATCTCAGCAGGCCAGGCCTCCCTGTCCATCACCAACCCCCGGAGTTCACTCAGACTCACGTCCATCGAGTCAGTGATGCCATCCAGCCATCTCATCCTCTGTCGTCCCCTTCCCTTTTGCCCCCAATCCCTCCCAGCATCAGGGTCTTTTCCAATGATCAACTTTCGAGGTGGCCAAAGTACTGGAGTTTCAGCTTTAGCATCATTCCTTCCAAAGAAATCCCAGGGCTGATCTCCTTCAGAGTGGACTGGTTGGATCTCCTTGCAGTCCAAGGGACTCTCAAGAGTCTTCTCAAACACCACAGTTCAAAAGCATCAGTTCTTCGGTGCTCAGCCTTCACAGTCCAACTCTCACATCCGTACATGACCTCAGGAAAAACCATAGCCTAGACCAGACGGACCTTTGTTGGCAAAGTAATGTCTCTGCTTTTGAATATGCTATCTAGGTTGGTCATAACTTTCCTTCCAAGGAGTAAGCGTCTTTTAATTTCATGGCTGCAGTCACCATCTGTAGTGATTTTGGAGCCCAGAAAAATAAAGTCTGCCACTGTTTGCACTGTTTCCCCATACATAAGACCAATAAGCATATAAAAATGTACTTGACATCATTAATTATTAGGGTAATGTAAATCAAAACCACAGTGAGCTATCATATGACAACTTGTTAGAATTGTCATCAAAAAGACAAGAGATTACAAATGTTGACAAAGATGGGGAAAAGATGGGGATAAAAGGGGACTCTTGTATGTTGGTGTAGCCACAATCACTGGAAAATAGTTAGGAGATTTCTCAAAAAACTAAAAATAGAACTACCATATGATCCAGCAATCCCACTTCTTTCCTTTCAACCCAAAGGGAATGAAAATAGAAATGTTAATGAGATCTGCACTCCCTTGTTCATTTCAGCATTATTTATAGTAACCAAGATGTGGAAGCAACTTGTAGGTGTCCATTCAGTTCAGTTCAGTTCAGTCACTCAGTCATGTCTGACTCTTTGCCTCCCCATGAATCACAGCACACCAGGCCTCCCTGTCCATCACCAACTCCTGGAGTTCACTCAGACTCACGTCCATCGAGTCAGTGATGCCATCCAGCCATCTCATCCTCTGTCGTCCCCTTCTCCTCCTGCCCCCAATCCCTCCCAGCATCAGGGTCTTTTCCAATGCATCAATTTTTGCACGAGGTGGCCAAAGTACTGGAGTTTCAGCTTTAGCATCATTCCTTCCTGTGACAGTCCCAGGGCTGATCTCCTTCAGAGTGGACTGGTTGGATCTCCTTGCAGTCCAAGGGACTCTCAAGAGTCTTCTCCAACACCACAGTTCAAAAGCATCAGTTCTTCGGTGCTCAGCCTTCACAGTCCAACTCTCACATCCGTACATGACCACTGGAAAAACCATAGCCTTGACGGACCTTTGTTGGCAAAGTAACGTCTCTGCCTTCGAATATGCTATCTAGGTTGGTCATAACTTTTCTTACAAGGAGTAAGCGTCTGTTAATTTCATGGCTGCAGTCACCATCTGCAGTGATTTTGGAGCCCTAAAAAATAAAGTCTGACAGTGTTTCCACTGTTTCCCCATCTATTTCCCATGAAGTGATGGGACCAGATGCCATGATCTTCGTGTTCGGAATGTTGAGCTTTAAGCCAACTTTTTCACTCTCCACTTTGACTTTCATCAAGAGGCTTTTTAGTTCCTCTTCACTTTATGCCATATGGATGGTGTCATCTGCATATCTGAGGTGACTGATATTTCTCCTGGCAATCTTGATTCCAGCTTGTGCTTCTTCCAGTCCAGCGTTTCTCATGATGTATCTGCATATCAGTTAAATAAGCAGGGTGACAATATAGAACCTTGACGTACTCCTTTTCCTATTTGGAACCAGTCTGTTGTTCCATTTCCAGTTCCAACTCTTGCTTCCTAACATTACTCTTGAATAAATAAGCGATGTGGTATATATCGGAGAAGGCAATGGCACCCCACTCCAGTACTCTTGCCTGGAAAATCCCATGGACGGAAGGGGCTGGTGGGCTGCAGTCCATGGGGTCGCTAGGAGTTGAACACAACTGAGTTACTTCACTTTATTTTTTCACTTTCATGCAGTGGAGAAGGAAATGGTAACCCACTCCAGTGTTCTTGCCTGGAAAATCCCAGGGACGGCGGAGCCTGGTGGGCTGCCGTCTATGGGGTCGCACAGAGTCAGACACAACTGGAGCGACTTAGCAGCAATAGTGTATATACATAATGGAATATTATTCAGCCATGAGAAATAAAGAACTACCATTTGTGGCAACATGGATGAATCCTGAGACCATTATGTTTTGTGAAATAAGCCAGACAGAGAAAGACAAAAACGGCAAAATATCACTTACATAGGGAATCTAAATAAAAGTCAAATTCCGAGTGAAGAACAATGGTTGCTATAAAGAAGAAGATGAGAGAATTAAGGAGAGATTGGTAAAAGAATACAAGATGTTAGCTATAATATGAAATTAGGTCTGAGGATCTAATGTATAACGTGGTGACTGTAGTAGATAACAGTGAATTGTGTGATTGAATTTTGCTAAGAGTGTAGAACTTAGATATCTTCACTCAAAAAAAATAAAAATAAAAAAGATTTGAGAGTTTATACATATATTGAATTACCATGATGTGAATTTTAAATATTTTACAGTTATGTTCACTGTGCTCCAATAAACTGAGGGAAAAAAAAAAAAGCAACAATAAAGGAAAGACATACTGAAGGCAGAGTTATTGACTGTGGCACAAATTTTGTATTGAACTTACACAGACCTAATGACAAACTAATTTCATTCAAGTTTTGTAGTTTCATATCTTCTATCTCTGTATCCCAAAGTATATGCTATATTTATATGTTATTTCTGAGATTGTGTTTTATTTTCTATAATATAAATGTGGGAAAAAGTTTATATTTTTATGGTAAAACTTTTTTCTTTTTGAGTGAAAGTTTTTATTTGCATTTTCAGTTTTAATATTAAAATGTAATGATGTTTTAACCTATTTACTTTCAAGTGATGTGTTTAAAAATTGGACTTTTTGATACTTTAATTTAGAGGATGGCAATAACTGATGTTTTGATTTATTAATGTCATTCTGTGCTTTCGGCCTGGCATGCTGCTATTCATGGGGTTACAAAGAGTCGGACACAACTGAGTGACTGACCTGAACTGTGCTTTCTTTTTATAATTAATATTTGGATTGATTTGTTTGGTCAGTTGGATGTATAACTTAGGGAATCAGAGTAGATTGAAAGCCAGATATTACTAGCAAAACTATACTTTTGATTTGAGTGAAATAAGACCAAAAAATGTTAAATGACTTGTCCACAGTACAGTCACTTAGTAATTTTTGGCAAAAGGAATACTGGGACCTCTAAACCACTCTGAAACTTCTGTGCAAAACATAAAATGGAGATTTCTAAGAAGTGTGATTTTTTGTAGCAAGTGGCATAAGCTTCAGTTCTAAATATTGGCAATGAAAATTTTGTAAAAATATTGCCAAGATTTTAACACATTAAGAGAAAATAAGTGTTGATGGTGATCATTTCTCACAGTGTGCATAAAATCTCTTGTGTTCTATATGATGGAACTAAATTCTATATGAAGAAACCCAAATAAAATCTGGTAACTATATATTTTGACAGTTTGTACTATGTAAGCTATGGAACACTTGAAAATAGCTTTAATCTCTGACTTTTTCCATAAACTGCATAGACATATATTTCGTCTCTCATTCTTTCAAAATCCAAAAGTGCTTTCTTCAGTCATGGTTCTGTGTACATGAAGAACTATTAGGCAAAACCATTCAGGTAATTAATATTTAACACAAATTTTGCTAATTTATTGAAATCATGAGAAAACATAGGAAGAAGCTTAAGAAAGTAAGCTGATTTACATTAGTCTTTTTGTGGCCTTTTTGTAACAAGTATTATCTTTGAGCCATAGTTTTCTTCTGGTGAAGTGCTGATAATCCTTGATAATTCTGTTTTGCAGGATTGTTACTATAGAATGTTGTTTGTCAAAATGTTTTTAAAGTTGTGAAGGGCTCCACAATTGCATTATTTCATCACTGTTCCTCAGCATTTCTAAAACACCTTTAAGCATTGTTGATCATTGTTGATCATTTAGTCATTCATTCTAGATCTATTGAACACAGATTAATTGAATTCCACAAACTGTGATTCATGTTAGCATTAAAAAGCTGAACTATTCTGCCTCCCTCTCAAGTCAAGGAGAAAAAACAACAAAAGAGGGAATTAAGAGACAAGAAGGGCAGGTTAAGTTAGTTGTGTCCAGGTATTACTGTGGTTGTGTCTGTGCACAAGTAAGCCTAGCTGAGGCATAGTATGTTGTACATTGGTCTCTCCTGACAAGATGAATCATCTAGTCTGGATTTCTTCACTTAGCATAATATCCTTCAAGTTTATCCATCAGCTGACATTTAGGCCAATTCTATATCTTGGCTATTGTGAATAATACTGCAGTGAACAAAAGGGAGGGTGCAGTATATCTTAGAAATAATGATTTTGTTTCCTTGGGTTATGTATCTAGAAGTGGAATAGCTGTATAGTATGGTAGTTCTTTTATAATTTTTTAGGAACTTCCAAACTGTTTTCTGTAGTAGCTATACCAATTTACATTCCTATCAATGGTATACAAATGTTGCATTTCTACAAATCCTTGCCAACACTTAATATCTTTTGACTTCTTGGTGATAGTCATCCTAACAGTTTTAAGGTGATATTTCATTGTGATTTTGATTCCTATTTCCTGATGATTGGTGATATTGAGCATCATTTATTATGCCTGCTGGCCATTTGTGTGTTTTCTTTGGAAAAATGTCTATTCAGATCTTTTGCCTGTTTTTTAACTATATAATTTGATTTTTTTGATTTTGAGTTGTAAGAATTTCCTTATATACTTTGGATATTAACCCCTATTGGATATATAGATATGATTTGCAAATATTTTCTCCTATTCTGTAGTCTGCTGCCTTTTCATTTTGTTGGTTTCCTTTGCTTTCTAAAACGTTTTAGTTTGATATCATCTCACTTGTTTATGTTTAGTTTCTTGCTTGTGCTTTAGGTATCATATCCAAAAAAATAATTGTTAAGACCAATGCCAAGGAGTTCTCCCCTATGTTTTCTTCTGGTAGTTTCACCATTTCTGGTCTTACATTTAAGTCTTTAATCTTTGAGTTTATATTTATATATGGTTTAAGATAGGGGCCTGATTTTATTCTTTTGCATGTGGCTATCCAGTATTTTCAAGACTGTTTGCTAAAACAACTAAGCTTTCTTATTGCATATTCATAGCACCTTTGTGGAAAATGAGTTGACTATATGTGCTTAGGTTTATATACAGGTTGCCTATTCTGTCCCATTTATCTCTATGTTTGTTTTTATGTGTAGAGTGTTGAATGACATTGTTTATGATATTAAAGGGCTTTTCAATATTAAAGGGCTTTTCCAAATGATTGAAGAGGCCATTCCAGATACAAAGAGAGCTAAAGATTTTGGCATTTCTATGAAAGAACAAAAACAAGTAATTTTGTGGTAGTCTTTTGGGGAACAAGCAGAAGGGATTGGAGATAGAGGGAAAATTGAAAAGTTAAATGATCCTGAACTATTTTTCAGGTTAGTGTGTTTCAGTAATACTTTACTTTTGTACCTTTTACACTATGGCATAATGTCTTTAATAATAATAGCTCATTTAATTGTTTTTAATGTAATCTGGCAACTTTAGATAAAGGCGTTTTGCTTTATTATTAAAAGTAAAATAAAATTGATTTAAAATTAAATCAAAATATAAAGCAGGATTTTATCTTTTTATTGGATTATTAATATACATCTTAACATTATTTATGGGATAATTATGAATTTTCTGTAATTCAAATGTGTATTTGATATACCAATTATAAATGCATCTATTTGCTATGTCATAAAAATCTCTTTAATTTTGATATTTGAAATTTATCAAATTTGCATTCAAGTGCTCCATGGCTCATATTAACAATGTTCTTGTTTGAGAGCAACTTGATATAATAAATAAGAGGTCACTGCAGTTTGAAGTACTTATCTGCAAAAACACATTTTGTGTGCTGAAAGCCTACCCCAAATAAATCGTTAATTACATAAAATCTTTACCATATTTCATCTTTTTAATGTAACTCTATGTCAATATTTTCATTGTTTCTACTTTAATTGGTGGTCATTTATGGGTATATATTTAGTACTTAGTGACTGTACTTTAGTTACTTAGTACTTTAGTACTTTAGTTACTTAGTACTTAACATAGCTAGTGGAGCCTGACTGAGAGAAAGGCTGACTACTTGCTTTATCTCCATGACCTACTGGTAGTTCACATCCTATGACTTCTATTTTAAAGGGAAAATTTTTGAATATTTTATCTGTTGACTTAAACTGTAAAGCCAAAATTAAAAGTTTTCATGTGTACATAAAATACTTCTAAGAATTTTAGAAGACACTTGAAACCATAACTGATTAGAAATCACTAATAGATTTTAAGAAATAAAAATTGCATAATGCAATTAATATTTTAAAATGGTCTCTGAAAGTGACAAACCATTATTGAGAATAAAGTTAGTGGTGTCAGTTAAAAAATATTTGCAATAGACCACGAAAGAGGAAGCAGTCATTTCTAAGAATCTGGTAAGCTTTAGATTTGGTATCATGGTCCTAATTGTTCAGTACATTGTTAATGTTATAGGTACTTACTAGGCATTTGTTTTCATGGTAGTGAAACTATTGGCAAGTATTAAAGGAGAGGTGGATTAAATAATCCAATTTGTTTTGTTTTGTTTTAATTAAATTTATTTATTTTAATTAGAGGCTAATTACTTCACAATATTGTATTGGATTTGCCATACATCAACATGAATCCTCCACGGGTGTTTTGATCCCAAAATGAACAAGAGTTAATAATGGGAGACCAGCTAGGACACTGTTGCCATTATTGAAAGGACAATTATGATGATTTGGACCAGTGCAGTGCCATGTATCTTGAAATAGTGGGTTGGACTTGAGAAGATCTTACACCAGCCATTGAGTCCTCCAGTTCAGAAGTAATGGGTGACTTAGCTCATAACTCATTGGCAAGTTAGTCTTGTCTGGTACCAACCACAAGGTGACAGGAAGTGCAATCATAACCTGTGCCTTGAAGTTGGATCTCTCTATATATTGATATATTGTGAGCACCAATAATGCCTTTCTTAGTTTGCCTGTCTGGTAACCAAATACCCAAATTAGTCTGCCTTTTGTTGGCAAAATACTCTCACCTTGTGGTGAAGAAATCTATTATTCTCTAGTCTTGATCTTTTTAGAGTTATCCCTTTCCTTTTGAACTGTATAAGTAAGGGAGACACCATAAAGTTGCTGTTATTTTCACCTTTATTAACAGGAGTGCCAGTGGTCCAAACTGTTCTTCCAGGAAGTTTAAAATGCCTTAGTTATTCTGGTGGAGAAGGAAATGGCAACCCACTCCAGTATTCTTGCCTGGAGGATCCCAGGGATGGAGGAGACTGGTGGGCTGCTGTCTGTGGGGTCGCACAAAGTTGAACACGACTGAAGCGACTTAGCAGCAGCAGCAGTTATTCTGGACATTGGACCCATTGTTGTATCAGTGATATGTTTCACAGATCTGACCAGATGAGGAGAGAATTATTGATAGGGGAAGGAGCAGGGACATGAACTGCCTGTTGGCTGATGGGTGCCAATGTATGGGCTGGCCCTGTGATTTGTCTCCTAAGTAAGACTTGACCCTTTCTTGTGAGTACAGAAGAGATGCTGGAAAGAGCAGGGAAAACAACCAATTCAAAGCAAAGGAATTATTGACCCCTGGTTACTGCCTTGGGATGGGGTAGAAATCTGAATTTATTAAAGCTAAATAATTAGTGTGTCTATTTAGCGGAGAAAGAAGGAGATATATTTCCCTTGGCCTCACTGTGGCAATTAAGTCAGTCAATAGGATTGCATTTTTAAAAATCAATCAATTTTTGCTTCAAAGCTTCATGAAAACATATCAGAGCTATAAAAATAAAAACAAATTGTTATAATTAATGCTGTTTGTACAATATTTCAGTTTTTCTATTTTCTAAGCACGTTGGTGAGAATGCATTTCCTAGCCACCTTTGGACTGGATGAGGCCATCTGGATAGTTCTGTTTAAAGATAGAACAGAAGTGATGTGTATGTTACATAAGTGGCAGTGTAATACTCTCTAGAGGCTCATTTTCTCTCTTCTGAGGCAATATGCAGTGGTGATATTGGTGGCTTCTCATTCAGACTTTGTTTCTAAGTAACCACCATGAGCAGAGTCTCCTTCCAAGACCACAGTGGAGGCCACTGTACTTCTGGAGTTTTCTTTCTACAACATGCCTAGCCTATTTTGATATACCTAACCAAAGTGTGTACTGGCAGGCTTTTGATATTTCTAATTTTGAGGTAAAAGTTATTAGGACAGTGTATTAATTTGCATTCTTTATAGGAAACTTTAGTATTAGATACTGGCAGCAATGTTGTAGAATCCTGGATCTGCTGCTTTTGCCACCACCATTGAAATTAATTCTGTCCATTCTTGTTACCATTACTCACTCCAGGTTAAACCTCCTGGGATGGCACATTCCAGTGAATAATCTTAGGTTGTGGCACCTGTAATATAGCTGCCAAGAAGACAAATATCTGCCCTTCTTTAGAGTCTCTGGTCGGAGGCAACCTTCTATCCAGCCTGAGTTTTCTCCTTAAAATGAAAATACAGTTGAGGAAAGGCGACTATTCCAGATCCGAGGTCATAGGTAGGAAAAGATCATCTCTGAATGTCCTCTAGCATGAGAAAACAAGAAGTACCATCAATCTCATACTGGAAAATGGGCAACTTCATCTCAGGCATCAGCATGAATTCGTAAGGTTTATACCAGCAGGAATTAAGTTTTTGTCTACTAAACCAAGAATAGGTATTTGGCTGCCCATTTCCTGATCTTTTATATACTGTAATTGGTGTGGGAGGAGAAGGATCAGAGAGAAGAAATGAAAGGTGATGTAGCTGCTTTCTGGATTATGTCTGAGAGGCTAGGATTCCTGCAAAGTATGCTCTACTCCCTAACCTCTAATTGTTTATTTAGCACTTATAACAGGATTAGAGTATTATCATATTCTTTTAAAACATATCATCAACTTCAACTTTATGCTATCAGTAATTAATCATTACATATGGTGATGGGTATTAACAACTTTAAGGACATACTGCACCTTAACTGATTTTACTTTCTCTCTTAAAAAAATCTCTTTCAGAAAATTCCCCAGAAAATAAAACCAGCAGGATCACGTCATCTAGATTGAAATAGCTCATACATCTTTATTTATTTAATATATTTGGTTGGGAGTGGCATGATTTTCATGGGATGTTTACTCTAGATGTGTATTCTAAAATATTTATGTCATGTTTTTTCACAGCTATGATTTTATACTCAGTGTCTTTAAAATTTGGTGCAATCAGAAAATTTCAAGTGATCTGTTCTCCATTTGGACCACAATTAAAGATAAAAATTCTTTCATCATACCAGAATTCATGACTTCCACTAAGCATCTCGGTCTATGTGTAGGATTCCCTTTGTGCTAGTCAGTATATATCCCGTCATTTTCAACTTGTCATCATAGAGCCGCCAGCACTCATAATTGTCAACTGATCTCATATTTTCATTAGTGAAAATATAGTGTGGAGAAGTTAGACAGAATGTTCTTGGGCAAACTGTTGTTATTATTTTACCTATAAGCCTTCAGTTCAGTTCAGTCACTCAGTCGTGTCCGACTCTTTGCCTCCCCATGAATCGCAGCACGCCAGGCCTCCCTGTCCATCACCAACTCCTGGAGTTCACTCAGACTCACGTCCATCGAGTCAGTGATGCCATCCAGCCATGTCATCCTCTGTCGTCCCCTTCTCCTCCTGCCCCCAAACCCTCCCAGCATCAGAGTCTTTTCCAGTGAGTCAACTCTTCACATGAGGTGGCCAAAGTACTGGAGTTTCAGCTTCAACATCATTCCCTCCAAAGAAATCCCAGGGCTGATCTCCTTCAGAATGGACTGGTTGGATCTCCGTGCAGTCCAAGGGACTCTCAATTTGTATGGAAATACAAAAAATCCTCGAATAGCCAAAGCTATCTTGAGAAAGAAGAATGGAACTGGAGGAATCAACCTACCTGACTTCAGGTTCTATTACAAAGCCACAATTATCAAGACAGTATGGTACTGGCACAAAGACAGAAATATTGATCAATGGAACAAAATAGAAAGCCCAGAAATAAATCCACACACATATGGACACCTTATCTTTGACAAAGGAGGCAAGAATATACAATGGATTAAAGACAATCTCTTTAACAAGTGGTGCTGGGAAAACTGGTCAACCACTTATAAAAGAATGAAACTAGAACGCTTTATAACACCATACACAAAATAAACTCAAAATGGATTAAAGATCTAAACGTAAGACCAGAAACTATAAAACTCCTAAAGGAGAACATAGGCAAAACACTCTCCAACATACATCACAGCAGGATCCTCTCTGACCCACCTCCCAGAATATTGGAAATAAAAGCAAAAATAAACAAATGGGACCTAATTAAACTTAAAAGCTTCTGCACAACAAAGGAAACTATTAGCAAGGTGAAAAGGCAGCCTTCAGAATGGGAGAAAATAATAGCAAAAGAAGCAATGGACAAACAACTAACCTCAAAAATATACAAGCAACTCCTGCAGCTGAACTCCAGAAAAATAAATAACCCAATCAAAAAATGGGCCAAAGAACTTTTAGACATTTCTCCACAGAAGACATACAGATGGCTAACAAACATATGAAAAGATGCTCAACATCACTCATTACCAGAGAAATGCAAATCAAAACCACTATGAGGTACCATTTCACGCCAGTCAGAATGGCTGCGATCCAAAAGTCTACAAGCAATAAATGCTGGAGAGGGTGTGGAGAAAAGGGACCCCCCTTACACTGTTGGTGGGAATGCAAACTAGTACAGCCACTATGGAGAACAGTGTGGAGATTCCTTTAAAAACTGGATAAGAACTGCCTTATGATCCAGCAATCCCACTGCTGGGCATACACTCCAAGGAAACCAGAAGGGAAAGAGACACGTGTACCCCAAGTTCATCGCAGCACTGTTTATAATAGCCAGGACATGGAAGCAACCTAGATGTCCATCAGCAGATGAATGGATAAGAAAGCTGTGGTACATTTACACAATGGAGTATTACTCAGCCATTAAAAAGAATACATTTGAATCAGTTCTAATGAGGTGGATGAAACTGGAGCCTCTTATACAGCGTGAAGTAAGCCAGAAAGAAAAACACCAATACAGTATACTAACGCATATATATGGAATTTAGAAAGATGGTAACAATAACCCTGTGTACGAGACAGCAAAAGAGACACTGATGTATAGATCAGTCTTATGGACTCTGTGGGAGAGGGAGAGGGTGGGGAGATTTGGGAG
>NW_011494837.1:1582915-1588613 GCF_000754665.1 Bison bison bison | reverse complement strand
TAAAGTTTAAAAAAAAAAAAAAGAGTCTTCTCCAGCACCACAGTTCAAAAGCATCAATTCGGCGCTCAGCTTTCGTCACGTTTCAACTTTCACATCCCTACATGACCACTGGAAAAACCATAGCCTTGACTAGACGGACCTTTGTTGGCAAAGTAATGTCTCTGCTTTTGAATATGCTATCTAGGTTGGTCATAATTTTCCTTCCAAGGAGTAAGCGTCTTTTAATTTCATGGCTGCAGTCACCATCTGCAGTGATTTTGGAGCCCCCCAAAATAAAGTCTGATACTGTTTCCACTGTTTCCCCATCTATTCCCCATGAAGTGATGGGACTGGATGCTATGATCTTCGTGTTCTGAATGTTGAGCTTTAAGCCAACTTTTTCACTCTCCTCTTTTACTTTCATCAAGAGGCTTTTAGTTCCTCTTCACTTTCTGCCATAAGGGTGGTGTCATCTGCATATCTGAGGTGATTGATATTTCTCCTGGCAATCTTGATTCCAGCTTGTGCTTCTTCCAGTCCAGCGTTTCTCATGATGTACTCTGCATATAAATTAAATAAGCAGGGTGACAATATACAGCCTTGACATACTCCTTTTCCTATTTGGAACCAGTCTGTTGTTCCATGTCCAGTTCTAACTGTTTGCTTCCTAACCTGCATATAGGTTTCTCAAGAGGCAGGTCAGGTGCTCTGGTATTCCCATCTCTTTCAGAAAAGCCTTAGTTTCTAATTTTAATCTTGTAATAATATGGACTCAGAGCTTAATTTTCATATAGAAATGAACATTAATGAAAATCTTTTGGAATTTTATTTAGAAAGCATGTAAAGATGTTGGTTGAAACTCATGTTAATTAAAATAATAATTGTAAATCATAGATTAGGAATATTTGTAGAACTCTTTCTTTAGCAAAGTCAGGTTTAGTTTAGTTAATTATGATGAGAAAGATGTTTGTCAGGTGGCTATCAATAAGGTGGCAGTGAACAGGTAGAAAGGGTATTAATGAAGTTGGGTGTTTGCCTGCAGAAATTATTAACTCCTTTTTCTAGCAATGGGAATTTGAGTGTGAGTGTCCAGAGTAAACGGATTGTGTTAGAGTGAGGAAGAAAGGTTGCTTATTGGTTGGACTGACAGCCAGCCAAATATAGGCTGTTTTGAGGGCATGTGAATTATCTCTTTGAATATATCCTGGAGCATCCTTTGTTTCTGTGACACCTTGATAAAAGTGTTTATTTTAACAATAACAGTACTTAAAATGATAAGAAATTTTCTTTCTTTTATTTTCTGCTCCTCTAATTTGTATGTTTCCATATTTTTTAAAGAAGAAAATGGTATTTCTCAATAGATGTACTTTATTTAAATATATTTATATAAAATACACAAAGTATTTTGGGACAGTATCATTCTTTCCTCCTAAATTCTTCTTTGCTTGAATCTGGACCCATTTGAATCCCACATGTTGACATGCTTCCCTTGCAGGCTGGAGGGTAAGAATAACCTTGACTTAATTGAGAATTATCATCATTTTTTAACACTGCACAAAGATTCTGGTGTTAGGTTAATCTTCTATATTTATTCTAATCTCTAGTGCTTAAGCCCTTATTTGTATCTGTAAACTTGACTGACAACCAGTGCTTTTGGTCTATCCTGAATACCAGTGGTTAAGCTTACCCAAAGTGACTCTGTGACCAGATACCAAAATGAATGTCATACATTAGTCCTTTAGCCTTCTCAGTTATTCATTCGTAAATTGAGACTAGACTCTGGATATATGCTACTCTTTAATTATGCTCTGGAATTCACTGTTTTTACTTCCCAAAGATTTGGTCTTTGCTGGTTTATCAAATATGATGAACAATTTATGGGAGCATACAAATTGAGTTTATGTAGGTATAATAAAAATGTGTCCAAAAGAAGCTTGAGATATTTGGAAAAATAATTTTTACTTAAAGGATTAAAATTTTTTAAAGTACTCATTGAGTGATCATAAAGTAACTTTATTTGTGAACTGAATATCTGAATTATTTCTTTACTAAAAATTATTTTGTTATTATGGGTTTATTTACTTTTTAAGGTTAAATTTATGTAATATCTGAGATGTGATTAGCCAGTTCAGAGTTGTGGCACAATTCTTACCAGAGAACAGTAAATTTGTGATGAAATTTGTCAAATATTACCATGAGGAATAGATGAAAAATTTCTGTAAGCAACTGAGGGATAAGTCTGATGATAATTTTACTGAGAGACAAATATCAAATATACTTTGGAGAGAAGAGGTATGGAGTATGAGAAACATGAAGATAGGCAGTAACAAAGGAGAACATCAGCTGAAATAAAAAGTCAACCAAGGTGATTCTAGGAGGCATAATTATATTCTAAGCGATGCTGAGCTCCAATTCAGCCAGTCTATGTGATACCAAATAATTAAATGAGATATAAATCATAGGATAATTAAGACATCTTTAAACATATGCAGGTAAAATGAATAAAATATACTGTAAATTCATTGAAGTTGCTTTTATTTGTTAGATTCTTGACTCTTTCCCCAGAACTTACACAGAAAATAGCACAAAGGACAAATTTTTAAAATTTCTTTTTTAAATTGAAGTACAGTGAATCTAAAATATTCCATTAGTTTTAGGTGTGTAACATAGTTATTTGATATTTTTATAGATTATACTCCATTTTAATTTATTATAAAATATTGACTATATTTCCTGTGCTGAATAGTATATCCTTGTATCTTATTTATTTTATACCTAATAGTTTGTACCTCTTAATCCTCTTCCCTTGCCTTGCCCCTCCCCCTTTTCCTACTGGAACTCACTAGTTTGTGCTTTATCTGTAAGTCTGTTTCTGTTTTGTTATAATCATTTGTTTTAAATTTTTGGATGAACTTGGGTATTATGCTTAGTGAAGTAAGTCAAAGAAAGACTGTTTCCATTTATATATGGAATCTAAAAATTTAATGAATCAATATGACAAATATTTTTGAATTAATGAGTGGAATTTTTAAAATGAGGAAGGACAGGCTTTTAAAAAGTGGATTTTATGACCAAAGAAAGAAATTAATTTCCAGATCTTAATGGGTTTCTCTGCTTTAGACAGTATAATTAAATGGTAGCATGTAAAACGTGTAAGTGATAATTCTCCAAATAAAATTAATTTGTAAGGATTCAAGATGGGGTCTTAAAGGAAGCATTAATTTGTTAAGCAGTTTTGTTAGGGTTAGTCTCATACTGTGCCCAATTAACTTTCATTCAGCAATGTAGCTCATGTGTTATAATACAAAGACTTTTATCTAACTGGAAATGAAAATAAACTCCTCATCAGTAACATGGATGATGCCTTTCTGCTGATGTCAATCCAGATAGATGTCTTGGTGATTGCTCTCAATAAATTACTAAAGGTATTTTTGTTTTATTTCCCTGTTTGTTTTGCCTGCCCTAACTTCCTGACTGCCATCACTGGGCTGTAATAGCGAATTTCTAATCTTTACCCACAATGAAAATAAATTTATTATCTCATCACTTTATCAGCTTTTATTTGATTTGAGTTACTAGGAATGGGGAACCCAACACATTTCTGTAAACCTTACTAAGTCATAGATTAAAAAATTTGTTACTATAAAGGGCCAGGTTCAACTGGACATACTGAAATCCTTAGTGTCTATTCTGTTTCCCTGATACAGAACTTCATAGTTTCAGTTCTAGGATATATTGTGAATTCCAGGAATGGTTAAGCGAAACTTGGTATAAGCAGTGATGATTAATTGTCTATTTGAAATATGAGTGATAAATCCACAAGATTTCCTAATATTTGAGATTAAAATTATAGAGTTAGAAAGTTACTGCTCAGTGGATGCTTGTAGATAAAATCACAAACTTACATCTGTTTAACAGTAGTTTTCAAACTGTGTATTATGTTCTAGTAGGTTATTAAATAAAATACATTTTAAAATAAGGGGAATAGAAAATATAAAATTATGTCAGAGGCAAGTGTTGTTTTATGAACTTTACTTCATTTGTATATTTACTCATTCCTAATATAAAGTATATATTGAATGTGGGTAGTCAATAAGGTTGAAAGTCACTGACTCTAACAGTGATTCTCAAAATGTAGGGCATAGAATTCTGCAAGATGATTATTTAAAAATAAATTTAAAAGAAAGAGAAAAGGAAGGAAAGATAATGATTACCTATGTCTGCCCTAGAAGAATCTTCCTAGTTGATTTGAGATGAGGCCCAGGAATATGTTTTATTAACAAACATCTCAGTTGACTCTAATGTAGGTAGTCTTTATGTCACATTTTGAAATCAGTGCTCTTGCAAAAAAAAAAAAGGAAAGAGATGAAGAGCCTAGAATTTTCTTCTGTGGATGTAAAAGAAAATATTCTCTATCCTGATTTTTATATTTGGGAAAAATGAAACAGTATTAAATCATTGAATAATTTTATGTACTTGATGTGTAGAAGTGTGCTGTTCAGCAACTCCTTTAGTAGCTTGAGAAATTAAATGTAACTAATGCAACTAGCTATCCCAGTTTTTTCAACTAAAAGACAAACTTAAAGTACACTGCTGCTGCTGCTGCTAAGTCGCTTCAGTCGTGTCCGACTCTGTGCGACCCCATGGACTGCAGCCTACCAGGCTTCTCCATCCTGGGATTCTCCAGTCAAGAACACTGGAGTGGGTTGCCATTTCCTTCTCCAATGCATGAAAGTGGAAAGTGAAAGTGAAGTCGCTCAGTCGTGCCCGACTCTTAGTGACCCCATGGACTGCAGCCTACCAGGCTCCTCCATCCATGGGATTTTCTAGGCAACAGTACTGGAGTGGGATGCCATTGCCTTCTCCTAAAGTACACTAATAGAGTTCTATTTTATTGGATATGATATACGAAGCAAGAAAATGTGTTTGTTTCTAAGCTTGTTTTCGTCACCCATTACTCCATCCCATATCTCTTTCTGGGCTTCCCTGATAGCTCAGTTGGTAAAGAATCCACCTGCAACGCAGGAGACCCCAATTCGATTCCTGTGTTGGGAAGATCCCCTGGAGAAGGGAACGACTACCCACTCCAGTATTCTGGCCTAGGGAATTCCTTGGACTGTATACTCCATGGTTTCACAAAGAGTAGGACACCACTGAGCAACTTTCAATTTCATTTTCATATCTCCTTCTGCAAGACAGTTGTTTCTTACCGTAGCTTCCCAGGTGGCGCTAGTGGTCAAGAATCCACCTTCCAATGCAGGAGACATCAGAGGCGCGGATTTGATCCCTGGGTCGGAAAGACACCCTGAAGGAGGACGTGACAGTCCACTCCAGTATTATTGCTTAGAGAATCACATGGACAGAGGAGCTTGGTAAGCCACAGTCCATAGGGTTGCAAAGAGTTGGGACATGACTGAAGCAACTTAGCACTCACACAACCATAGCTGTAGCTGGAAAAGGGCATAATCTTAATGACCATTTTTGGACCATATCCAGACTGTTCCTAGGGCTTCATGTTTGGTTTTTGGCTTGTGGTTATGGGAGTGTTGGTGCTTCCCTGGTGGCTCAGAGGTTAAAGCGTCTGCCTGCAATGTGGGAGATCTGAGTTCAATCCCTGGGTGGGGAAGATCCCCTGGAGAAGGAAATGGCAACCCACTCCAGTATTCTTGCCTGGAGAATCCCATGGACGGAGGAGCCTGGTGGGCTACAGTCCACGGGG
>NW_011494837.1:1576968-1582815 GCF_000754665.1 Bison bison bison | reverse complement strand
ACTTTATGGGAGTGCTGGGTTTTATGTGCCATCTATCTGGTAGCAATAGCTCTTCCTGAATTCTGGTGCAGCTCTCTTAGGATATGCTCTACCTTCAGGCTCCTGTCCATCAGAGTATGCTCAGTGCTACATCTCAGAATCCTGATTTACCTCTCATATTTTCCCCAAATCTCAACCAGTAGAATGAGAGTCTATTTATTTTTGCTGCAATGATTTTATCTTATATAAGTAGTGTTTGATACTGCCTATAAATTTAAAAAGATGTGTAGTTCTGATTATGTCCTATTAATGAATAAAAATTACATCTGGTTCTTGATGAATTGTTAACTAAAAATATTATCAGAAACTGATCCTAGTCAGTAATTTCTTACATTTACTGACCCCTCCTACCCTTGCTTCTCAAGGAAGATAATTATAAAATAATTTCAGACATTTATGAAGTGTAGACATAGATTGACACTTCAGCTTTTTCTCTTCTAAAATAATATGATGACAAAAAGAGAACCCTTAGGAGCCCCCTGAAATCAAGGCACACTCTAATATTTTTTATTACTGTTGTGCAAAATAGAGTAATTCTTCTCTTAAGAAGAAGCCTATTTTTTTGGAACTGATTGAACACGTCATTCTTAAGTATACAAGTATGTGCTGTGCTGTGCTTAGTCACTCAGTCGTGCCTGACTCTTTGTTACCCCATGGACTGTAGTCTACCAGGCTCCTCTGTCCATGAGGATTCTCCAGGCAATAATACTAGAGTGGGTTGCCATGCCCTCCTTCACGGGATCTTTCCAACACAGGGATCGAAATATAGGAGTATGAAGTATAATCCATGAGATGATACATTTGACAGAAGATTCTTAAGATTCTAGGATTATAGTCTTTAAGAAGAAAATTATATAAGGAATTAATTTGCTAAGTAGATTGGAGGTAAATTACAAGAAAAAAATGAAATATTCATTTTTGGATATTTAGAAACTGTATAATATTAAAGGAAGCCAAAATACAATTTTGTCCCAAAGATATATACAGTGAAGTCATTGTAAATCACTCACAATTTGACTTAGGCAAGTAATATAAGGGTAGGTATAGTTAAAATATTCTTGTTCATTCCTTCAGCACACATTATTGATTGCTTATTAACTAGTCACTCTACCCAATGAGTATTAAGAAGATGGGAAATTTTGTTGAGATATTTTTTGTAATGCTCCCATTTTTCCTGAACATAGCATAAAAAATCATTTAGAGTCCTATTAGCAGTAGAACTGTATTCATAAATTCCACATGAATTTCTCACCTTGCAAGATGGTTTTATGTTTGCATGTATATTGATGAACATTCTTAGGTATATGTAGTATATGTATATTTCATTATATTTGTGTTGCAAGTCAGATTTTCCTATAAGGTTTTAGTTTTTCCCCAATGAAATTCTACTAATGTATATTAAAAGTTCTATATCAGTAATAATGATCCTAGATTAAGATTTAAATTGTTTTTAATATTTCTACCTTAATAAAAATGTGGCCAAGTCCATTTTTTTCCTAAGCATATGTTAAAATAAAGGTTTGTGAAAACTACTAGTGACCATATTAATTGTTATAAAAATAATATTTTAAAAGCTTTATTTAAACATTTGATATACTTTGCCATGCTATATAATATTTAAGGGGTCTTTAAATAAATGTCAAGAGTTTCTTGAGATGAAATAAATCAGCCATGTTTATATCCATAAAATAAGGTGTATTTAAACCCAGATTTTTGTTTCCTTTGAAACAAATGAATAGCTTTATGGTTATTCTTCCTATAAGAATTTCCAAGATTACTAATCCTGTTTAGACAAATATGAAAATATTGAAATTCAGACATCCTTAAGCAACATAGCTGTAATTTTGCTTTCTGAATACACAACAGACAGTAACTACTTTTCTCAGAACAATTTGAAAAAATGGAATTTTCCTGAGGGAAATATATGCTTATCAAAAATGAGAGCTGTTCTTGAGCAGCCTTCAAAGCTGAAGTAAATAAAATGTGAAGTTTAGCTTCCCAGCAGGCTTAAATTCAGAAATTGTTGGCCAAATGCAAATGTCCATAGCCTTCTTTGATAAGATTTGTTCGTTAATATGGTCCAGTTACTCAGGTTAGGTGAGAAGTATTATAAAATTCAAAGATAAATGTTTTAAAAAGTACCAGCTTAAATATTTTATTGTGCAATAGAAATGCAGATGACTGGTTCAGTATTTATTCATTTCACACTGTGCAAGATTAGGCAGCAGATGGAACTCTTATAAAAATTCAATTAAGTTTAAAATCAAATTTTGTGATACTTTATTTCTAAGATTCTAAATACATATTAAGGCAATTATTTTGTTGGTTTTATGTTAGAAAAATATCCATATAAAATAATATAAACTTTTATGTCTTGCTGTTTTTTATAGCTGCTTATTAGAATCCTTTAATCAGAAAAACAAAGTTTCAGGATACCCCTCAATCTCATATTTTAGAAATCTTTTCTCTCTTTCACTCTTTTTGTACTATAAGCTGCTCTATTTTCCTCTCTCGTAAACTTTCCTGTTCTCTTGTCCTTCACAAGATCAGATAGATCTTAGCATAATGTTAGGTACTTGGGCTTTAATGTGAGACCAGCTAGCATTGAATTCAAATGCTTGTACCACTTATTAGCTGTCCTTTCTGGAGTGCATTTGTCTCTTTACCTCTTCAGCACTTTGCTTTCTTAACTCTTCAAGTGAAGGTAATAATAAAACTTTTAAAAAATGTGAAATAAATGAAAAATAAGATAATGCATGTAGAACATGCTTAACTAAAGGTTTGACTCATCGGAATCATTCAACAAATGTTAACTAAAATTAGTGAATTACAATATAGAATTTTAAAATGAGACTCATAAATTCAGTTGAAATTTCAAAGCCAAGAACAATACATAGTTCCTAATACCTATCTGTACTATAGTGAGGTATGGATAAACCATCCCATTTGCAGCTGATATTTAGACATTATTAAAAACCTATCTTTTTGTCATTAAATATGATCAATTTCAACTCCTTTAAGTGATTAAGTTTGGGGAAATTGGAAGGAATGGCATTTTGGAGTGTAAAAGGGATGCTTTAGTGCAGGGGACATTAAACAGACAACTCTGATGTTAATATGTGTTGGCTGTAATGAATCAGTGACTAAGTGGCCTGAGATAGGAGAGCAGAGGCAGATACAGGACTGTACTAGGAGGGAACTCTATAAACTAGTGTGTAGGGGTCAAACACACGCAGTTCCATATCCTAAAGGTGGACCATTAAGAAAGGAATTGTCCTGGAAAACTTTAGATAGAGTGCTGCCTCAAATTTTTAAATGGTTTCTTAGTGGGATGACATAATCTAGCAGCTGAGGAGGAAGTTGAAAATAATTAATTGGAAGAGACACTATTTTCTTCATCATTGGAATTTACCATCAGGAAAATTTCCTTAAAGTGATCACATAAGGTAATATTATCTTTAAGCATCTTCCAGCCCCAGAGAGCTCAAAAGCCAGATCATGCCTAAACTAGTAATGAAAAACTGTACCCATTTCTATTTAATCCCTCAGCCTGACTCTGTGAGTCAGAAATAATAGCTAGTGAGAAATGGATTATGAAGAGAATCTAAATCTACACATTCCTTCAACAGTGCATGCTTCCAGGCCTTAAGCAAAATCAAATTAATGGAGAAGTGCAAACTTGTATGAATTTTGAGTTTCGGTTATTTTCTTTAACTAATGTTTAAAATGTTTGAAATATGTAACATTATGACTGAGAAGACCTGGCAAATAATGTACCTGCCCAAGATTTCTTTGGAGGATGGCAAAACAAAAATAAACAAGTGGGACCTAATTAAACTTAAAAGCTTTTGCACAGCAAAGGAAACTATAAAAAGGTGAAGAGACAACCTTCAGAATGGGAGAAAATAATAGCAAGTGAAACAACTGACAAAGGATTAATCTCCAGATTATACAAGCAGCTGATGCAGCTCAATACCAGAAAAACAACGCAATCAAAAAGTGGGCAAAAGACCTAAACAAACATTTCTCCAAAGAAGACATACGGATGGCTAATGAACACATGAAAAGATGCATAGCCCTGCTCATTATTAGAGAAATTCAAGTCAAAACTGCAGTGAAGTATTACCTTACACTGATCAGAATGGCCATCATCAAAAAATCTACAAGCAGTAAATGCTGGAGAGGGTGTGGAGAAAAGGGAACCCTTTTGCATTGTTGGTGGAAATGTAAATTGATGCAGCTACTATGGTGCACAGAATGGGGAGTCCTTAAAAAACTAGAAATAAAACTAACATATAACCCAGCAATCCCACTACTGGGCATATATCCAGAGGAAACCGTAATTGAAAGAGACACATATACTCTAGTGTTCACTGCAGCACTATTTACAATGGAAGCAACCTAGATTTTCATTGATAGATAAATGGATAAACAAGTTGTAGTACATATACATAATGGAATATGACATAACCATGAAAAGGAATGCATTTGAGTCAGTTACAATGAGGTAGACAAACCTAAAGCCTTTTATATAGAGTGAAGTAAACAAAATGGCTGTCTGGAGAGGCCTTACAAATAGCTGTGAAAAGAAGAGAAGTGAAAAGCAAAGGGGAAAAGGAAAGATATAAGCATCTGAATGCAGAGTTCCAAAGAATAGCAAGAAGAGATAAGAAGGCCTTCCTCAGCGATCAATGCAAAGAAATAGAGGAAAACAACAGAATGGGAAAGACTAGAGATCTCTTCAAGAAAATTAGAGATATCAAGGGAACATTTCATGCAAAGATGGGCTCGATAAAGGACAGAAATGGTATGGACCAAACAGAAGCAGAAGATATTAAGAAGAGGTGGCAAGAATACACAGAAGAACTGTACAAAAAAGATCTTCATGACCCAGATAATCATGATGGTGTGATCACTGACCTAGAGCCATACATCCTGGAATGCGAAGTCAAGTGGGCCTTAGAAAGCATCACTACGAACAAAGCTAGTGGAGGTGATGGAATTCTAGTTGAGCTATTTCAAATCCTGAAAGATGATGCTGCAAAAGTGCTGCACTCAATATGCCAGCAAATTTGGAAAACTCAGCAGTGGCCACAGGACTGGAAAAGGTCAGTTTTCATTCCAATCCCAAAGAAAGGGAATGCCAAAGAACGCTCAAACTACCGCACAATTGCACTAGTGCACACTCGAGTAAAGTAATGCTCAAAATTCTCCAAACCAGGCTTCAGAAATACGTGAACCATGAACTTCCTGATATTCAAGCTGGTTTTAGAAAAGGCAGAGGAACCAGAGATCAAATTGCCAACATCCGCTGGATCATGGAAAAAGCAAGAGAGTTCCAGAAAAATGTCTATTTCTGCTTTATTGACTATGCCAAAGCCTTTGACTGTGTGGATAACAATAAACTGTGGAAAATTCTGTAAGAGATTGTACTATCAGACCACCTGACCTGCCTCTTGAGAAGTCTGTATGCAGGTCAGGAAGCAACAGTTAGAACTGGACATGGAACAACAGACTGGTTCCAAATAGGAAAAGGAGTATGTCAAGGCTGTATATTGTCACCCTGTTTATTTAACTTCTATGCAGAGTACATCATGAGAAACACTGGGCTGGAAGAAGCACAAGCTGGAATCAAGATTGCCAGGAGAAATATCAATCACCTCAGATATGCAGATGACACCACCCTTATGGCAGAAAGTGAAGAGGAACTCAAAAGCCTCTTGATGAAAGTGAAAGTGGAGAGTGAAAAAGTTGGCTTAAAGCTCAACATTCAGAACACGAAGATCATGGCATCTGGTCCCATCCTGT
>NW_011494837.1:1572103-1576868 GCF_000754665.1 Bison bison bison | reverse complement strand
TCACTTCATGGGAAATAGATGGAGAAACAGTGGAAACAGTGTCAGACTTATTTTTTTGGGCTCCAAAATCACTGCAGATGGTGACTGCAGCCATGAAATTAAAAGATGCTTACTCCTTGGAAGGAAAGTTATGACCAACCTAGATAGCATATTCAAAAGCAGAGATGTTACTTTGCCAACAAAGATCCGTCTAGTCAAGGCTATGGTTTTTCCTGTGGTCATGCATGGATGTGAGAGTTGGACTGTGAAGAAGGCTGAGCACTGAAGAATTGATGCTTTTGAACTGTGGTGTTGGAGAAGACTCCTGAGAGTCCCTTGGACTGCAAGGAGATCCAACCAGTCCATTCTGAAGGAGATCAGCCCTGAGATTTCTTTGGAAGGAATGATGCTAAAGCTGAAACTCCAGTACTTTGTCCACCTCATGCGAAGAGTTGACTCTTTGGAAAAGGCTCTGATGTTGGGAGGGATTGAGGGCAGGAGGAGAAGGGGACGACAGAGGATGAGAGGGCTGGATGGCATCACCGACTCGATGGACATGAGTTTGACTGAACTCCAGGAGTTGGTGATGGACAGGGAGGCCTGATATGCTGTGATTCATGGGGCACAAAGAGTCGGACATGAGTGAGTGATTGAACTGAACTGAACTGAACTGAATGGAGATGCAGACACAGAGAACAGACTTGTGGGCACAGTGAGGGAAGGAGAGGGAGGGACAAATTCAAGAGTAATATTGAAACATGTACATTAACACATGTAAAATAGATAACCAGTGGAAATTTGCTATATGATGCAGGGAGGTCAAACCTGGTGCTTTCTGACAACCTAGAGGGATGGGATGGAGTGACAGGTGGGAGGGAGGTTCAAGAGGGAGGAAACATATGTATGTCTATGGCTTATTCATGTTGACAGAAACTGACAGTGTTGTAAAGCAATTATCTTCCAATTAAAAATCAAAAATAGTTCACAGACATTTCTTTTGAAGGAGAGTGACAAAAAATTAAAATTAAATTAAAAATACATAAAATTAATAAAGTGAATAAATTAAAATATAAATAAAATTAAAGTCTAATTCTTTCAATTAAACAATAATTATTTAATATAATCAAATACTTCCTTAACAACTATGTGACATAATAACAGGAGTGACCTAGTAACAGGAGATGTATACCTTGCTGCCCTCTAGAAGAATGAATGCTAGTTATGGAAATGAAATTTTATGATACAGTATAAAAACCATGGTGAGAGACATGGATGCTAATCTAATGGTAGCACTCACTACCTGAGTGGTCTTTCATAAGTCTTCCAATTTTTCTGGGTTCCATATTCCTCATCTGTAATATGAAGTTATCTGTAAATAATATAAACTTACATATGATAAGTATTCAATGAGAAGCAAAAATTAGCTAGACTACTAAGCATATTTAGGGGAGGGAGAGTTCACTGTGGTTTTGATCAGTTGGGAGAATTTTTTATGTCACCACTACCATTGTTTCTCATCTGAACTCTTTGATAGTCTTCTAAGTCATGGTGCTAGGTCCTAGAAAAAGGTTGATGAACAGGGTGACTAAGGTCCCTAAACATAGAAAACTTAGCCTCTTCTGACAGATAAATGATTGAATAGTTGCAGTAAAGTCATGCTTCTTTGCTATGGGACATGCATTGGTCTAAGGAGATTCATACGCGAAACATTCCTACTAGTGGATTAAAAATACCAGAAGAGGCTTCCAGCAAGAGCTGTCATATAAATTGAGACTATGGGAAGGTAGTTACCAAGATGAGAGGAAATTAGTTTGTGAGAAGCTCCAAAGAGTTTGATATTTTAGAGGACATGGAATAAATTAAATAATGCCTGGAGTCCTAAGTTTAAGGGATGCAGTGCTGAAAAGAAAGTCTTGAGACATGAATGATGCTGTTGGGACACAGATATTTGATGGTGATGTCTTGAGAGTTGCTGAGAATTTTTATTGAGATAGCTGATCGTTGCTAGTCCAAAACCTTACTGATAAAACTATAATTATTTGATTTGCTTATAATAATGATTTAAACATTATCTTATTGTTTTAATATAAACTACTGGGTGTTCTTATGAATATGTAATGTATAGGACACACTGGGAAAAAGTAAGTATTAGTCTAGAATAAAAGATTCTTGTTCACTGGAGGCACTGGAACACTGACTATGCTTATCTTTATCTCAATTCTCAATTGAGATTTTCTCAGCTCTCAAATTAATCTCTAAGAATTACATTTCTTTGTTTTCTTGTTTAGGAATCTTAAAGACAGCAAAATTATTAATTGAGATTAAAACCAGTTTTTGGAATAAAAGCAACATGTAATAAAGTTGTTTTTGGTTTTTTTTTTCACTATGTTCTCATAACCCATGTGCCATCATTAGTGGGGTTGAGAACTGAGTCATGCTTTCAGGTTGATTCAGTCATATGAAAGGAATAATTTTTGTTGAATTTAGGTAATGCTAGTGTAAATACCATCTTCAGAAGGAGTAAGTAAGTAAAGAAAACCTTAGTGAGCAAGTATGCATTTGTTTTGTTTTTAAATTGACCAGTTGCTTAGCTTAGTTTCATCATTATTGATGATATTATGATAGGAACAATTCATTATTATATGTAACATTCTGGAGTTGGCCTAAAGCAGCTGGAGTATTAATCTTCTAGCAAAAAACAGAAATTTCATTTCTTAGCAACATGAGTCCAATACTTTATCAAGAAAATGTTTATGGAAATTTAGGCTTCTGAACAGGGTGAATTAAAAATTCTCTCCTTAAGTCACCCAGTTTCACAATTTGGGTCAGTTTCCTAAAAGTTCTCAACTATCCTATTTTTAAAGATTTTATGAGGTTTAGAATTTAAATTTATTTGTTCATCTCTTTTTTATACTTCCTAATGCAAACAATTTGCTATCCATCAGCCTATTTCTCTCTGTTCTTTATTGACTTGAGTGTCTCAAGAAGTTCTTGGGTTTACTAAGTACTAAACAGGGAGTTGACAAAGGTGAGGAGGAGGCTAATGACTGTGTCTTCAGTGTATCTCGTATCAGTAGCTTCCTTTCCTAGGATTGGGGCTTTAGACAGAACTATTATTTAATAGGTGTATTGTGGAATCCTTTAGTTAAAACTCTTTTAATATGTCATACATTTTTCTGTTAGAAAAATGACTAGGATATCATTGCCCTTATAATACAAGGTGTGTGAGCCAGTTACCACTGACCTTATGGTCAAAGTAAGGTACATATTGCTGATTATTGTCAGTTCGGCTCTCCTGCATGGAAAAGAGAGGACTTTTTCCCCAGTAACTGTATGAAATCTTGATTATATAGGGGTTTCCAGACTTACCTCAATTCACAGTTTGCTCCTCTAAGGCACAAAGGCACATGATCAAAAACTATAGCTATGTAACAGAGGAATAATAGGCATGAAGAATTGTTAATATTTTCCTTATTTTCTGAGGTTTCAGCATATATAGTGCCTAATGAAGTAACTTGTGCTGAAAGTTTGAAAATTTATGCAAACCCAACCGAAGAGGGCTCAATAAAAGGTATCATTCTGGTCACTTCAAGATGAAAGTGGCCAATCAGTAGGGTCCCTGCATTTAACTTTAGAGATGTTGTTACCACCTCTGTGGTAACAACCTTCCCTAAACCATTCTCCAGCTTCCGTGGCCATAATACATTAACTGTTTCCTTTGTCAAAAGCACCAATGGATGTATTTCGAGTAGATGGTTCTCCCTGTTCATAGATATATATTTTTTCATATATTTAAGTGTATTCTTTCAGACTGTGTACATATGTGTGTGTATATGTACATATGTTTGTATGTGTATATATATGTATATATAACACATATATATTTCAAATCTGAAAAAATATGCCTGAATGCTTCAAATACACTTTATATTGTATACATAAATAATACATATTTTATATTCATATGAAATCTCCCCTACCAGGTTTCCATTGAAATTTCTTTTACTTCAGTAATGATTTCATTTCAGTATTGTTTTTTCTTCCCCACATGATCAGGATTTCAGGATTATTATTGTGGCTTTGCCAGTGTTTTGACTCTGCTCTAGTAATTTCTTTTGACATAATTTGATTAAAAAAATGCAAAGTTCTTTTATTACATATTGCTTTTGAAACACTGGATTTATAATCACAGACCTTAATTACTCCCTCCTCAATGTACTCTTCTCAGTACTTTGGAGATAATGAAAGTTTACTATATCTTTTGCATGTTTTGAATTATCTATTTTTATTGACATTTTGAGCCTTTAATAACTGCAGAGTTACATTATTTAGTTATTCTAAATTCCTCATCTGTTCATTTTCATTTTATTCTATTCAGTTACTCTCTTTTTTAAAAGTAACCTTGAGGAAGACTGTGAAGATTAAAATACACAATTCTGGCCTTCAAGGAATTTAGAGTCTATGAAAGAACAGTTATACAAAGAAATACATACTGTGTGGTAAAATAAAGTAAGATAATTACTGTAAATGAAATATGTGTAAATTTCAATAGGATATGGGAATAAGAACATCTTCATTTTATGGGGGTAAATTATGGAAGAAATAACATTTAGGTTAAGCTGTAAGTGATGACTAGGAATCATCACGTGGGGCCAAAAGACAGGAATATTCCAAGCAGGAAGTTCAATTCAGTTCATTTTAGTCACTCAGTCATGTCAGACTCTTTGTGACCCAATGGACTGCAACATGCCAGGCTTCCCTGTCCATCACCAACTCCTGGAGCTTG
>NW_011494837.1:1571240-1572003 GCF_000754665.1 Bison bison bison | reverse complement strand
TATTGCTCTTGTAACAAATTACCATAGATATAGTGGCTTAAAGCACATAAATTTATCCTTAAAGTTTTGTAGGTTAGAAATCTGACATGGGTTAAAATCAAGGTGTCAGTGGGACCGTGTTCCTTGGAGGATTTAGGGGAGAATCTCTTTCCTTGTCCTTTTCAGCTTCTGAAGTCTTTTCACATTCCTTGACTCATGGCTGCCTTCCTCCATCTTAAGGCCAGCAATGTTGCAAGTCTCCTTTCCTTTCTTCGGTAGTCATATCTTTGTTTGACTCTCTTCTGTTTTATTATTTTTTTTTCTAATTTTATTTTATTTTTAAACTTTACATAATTGTATTAGTTTTGCCAAATATCAAAATGAATCCGCCACAGGTATACATGTGTTCCCCATCCTGAACCCTCCTCCCTCCTCCCTCCCCATACCATCCCTCTGGGTCGTCCCAGTGCACTAGCCCCAAGCATCCAGTATCCTGCATCGAACCTGGACTGGCAACTCATTTCTTACATGATATTTTACAGTACCCTTGTTACTCCAGTGGGTTTCTCAGATAATCTGAGATAGGATAGTCCCCTATTTTAAGATCAGATGACTAGCAACGTAATTTCCCTTTGCCATGTAATATAGCATATCCACAAGTTTCTGGGCTTAGGACATGAACAACTTTGCAGGACCATTATTCTGTCTGTAATATCTGTTGTGCAAATCGATAGCTGGGGAGTGAAGAATGAATCAGGGATTAGATACAGGTTCCTAACTTGTG
>NW_011494837.1:1558430-1571140 GCF_000754665.1 Bison bison bison | reverse complement strand
GTATTGGAGTCTCAGCTTCAGCATCAGTCCTTCCAATGACTATCCAGGACTGATTTTCTTTAGGACTGACTTGTTTGATCTCCTTGTAGTCAGGGGACTCTCAAGAGTCTTCTCCAACACCACAGTTCAGAACCATCAATTCTTTAGCACTCAACATTCTTTATAGTCCAACTCTCACATCCATACATGACTATAGGAAAAACCATAGCTTTGACTAGAGGAATTTGTTGGCATTAACAATGTAAAAAGTAAAAAGTAATGTCTCTGCTTTTTAATATGCTGTCTAGGTTGGTTATAACTTTTGTTCCAAGAAACAAGCATCTTTTAATTTCATGTCTAAAGTTACCATCTGCAGTGGTTTTGGAGCCCAAGAAAATGAAGTCTCTCACTGTTCCATTGTTTCCCCGTCTATTTGCCATGGAGTGATGGGACTGGATGCCATAATCTTTGTTTTTTGAATATTGAGTTTTAAGCCAGCTTTTTCACTCTCCTTTTTTACTTTCATCAAGAGGCTCTTTAGTTTTTCTTTGCTTTGTGCCATAAGGGTGGTATCATCTGCATATCTGAAGTTATTGATATTTCTCCTGACAATCTTGATTCCAGCCTGTGCTTCATCCAGCCCAGCATTTCGCATGATGGACTTCCCTGGTGGCTCAGATGGTAAAGCGTCTGTCTACATGTGGGACACCCGGGTTCAATCCCTGGGTTGGAAAGATCCCCTGGAGAAGGAAATGGCAATCCACTCCAGTACTATTGCCTGGAAAATCCCATGGACAGAGGAGCCTGGTAGGCTACAGTCCATGGGGTCGCAAAGAGTTGGACACGACTGAGCTGAACTGAACTGAACTGAACTCTGCATAGAAGTTAAATAAATAGAGTGACAATATACAACCTTGGCGTGCTCCTTTCCCAATTTGGAACCAGTCTGTTTTTCCATATTCACTTTGAATTGTTGATTCTTGACCTGCATATGCAGATTTCTCAGTAGGCAGATAAGGTGTTCTGGTATTCCAATCTCTTGAAGAATTTTCCACAGTTTGCTATGATCCACACAGCCAAAAACTTTGGTGTAGTCAATGAAGCAGAATTAGATGTTTTTCTGGGACTCTCTTGCTTTTTCTATGACCCAACAGATGTTGGCAATTTGATCTCTAGTTTCTCTGACTTTTCTAAATCCAACCTGAACATCTGGAAGTTCACAATTCACATACTGTTGAAGGCTGGCTTGGAGAATTTTGAGCATTACCTTGCTAGCATTGTGAGATGAGTGCAATTGTGCAGTAATTTGAACATTCTTAGGAATTGCCTTTCTTTGGGATTGAAATGAAAACAGACCTTTTCCAGTCCTGTGGCTACTGCTGTGTTTCCTAAATTGCTGGCATATTGAGTGCAGCAGTTTCACAGCCTGATCTTTTAGGATTTGAAATAGCTCAACTGGCATTCCATCACCTCCTCTAGCTTTGTTAGTAGTGATGCTTCCTAAGGCCCACTTGACTTCATATTCCAGGATGTCTGGCTCTAGGTGATTGATGACGCCATCATGGTTATCTGGGTCATGAAGATCTTTTTTGTATAGTTATGTGTATGCTTGCCAGCTCTTCTTAATATATTCTGCTTCTGTTAGGTCCATACCTCTTCTGCCCTTTATTGTGCCCATCTTTGCATGAAATATTCCCTTGCTATCTCTAATTTTCTTGAAGATATCTCTAGTCTTTCCCATTCTATTGTTTTCCTCTATTTCTTCGCATTAATCACTGAGGAAGACTTTCTTATCTTTCCTTGCTATTATTTAGAACTCTGCATTCGATGTTTATATCTTTCCTTTTCTCCTTTTCCTTAGCTTCTCTTCTTTTCTCAGCTATTTGTAAGCAAGAAGGAATAACATGAAATCTGGAGAGGTGAGAGGGTAAGGTAAGTTTAAGGATTACCAGTATATCAAAGTAATGTAGGATGAAGCTGCATTAACTGCAGAGGGACAAGAATAAGTAGGACAGGAACATGGGCAAGGGCCAGGAAGTGTCAAAGCATATGTAACTTGTAATGCAATAGTTTTCATTCCATGTTGTCTTGAAAAATTTACCTTATAATGTGAGTATATATTTAGTGGGAAAAAGGTTCTAGTGCCAAAAAAGAGGAAAGCACTGTGTTAAAACTAGTTAATCATCATTTAATGTCTTTTCTGATCATTGTGACATAATTTGCATCCATAATCTTAAAAAATATAGGTAATAGTTTGACTCTTTATAATCATATTTTCTTTTCTAAAGGCTTTCCATGAGCCTGAAATTCAAATTAGATTCATAGCATTTAGTATAATGCATAGTTACATATTTGTCTTGTAGTTTCTGCTTATTTTCTCTTTTTCACATTAGATTATAATCACCCTGAAGTCAGGGGTTATGTTTATTTTGATTTGTCTTTATTCTCAGAGTCTGTTAGAATGATCTGTATGAAGAAATGAGTATACGTTTGAACAAAATATTTTGAGAAAATTTTTAAGTGATAAGGAGCACCACTAAGGAATTTTGAACAGAGAATGGAAAACTCAGAGTTTATATTCAAGGCAGATCACTCATGCTGCAGTGTGGAAGTTAAATGAAAAGGAGAAGACCAAGGAACTCTATCCAGTTGAGACAGAAAAGAGGTTGGGAATAGAACACTGATAGATTTCATTATTATGTAAAAAATTCTGTATTAGTTTTCTATTGCTCTTGTAACAAATTACCATAGATATAGTGGCTTAAAGCACATAAATTTATCCTTAAAGTTTTGTAGGTTAGAAATCTGACATGGGTTAAAATCAAGGTGTCAGTGGGACCGTGTCCCTTGGAGGATTTAGGGGAGAATCTCTTTCCTTGTCCTTTTCAGCTTCTGAAGTCTTTTCACATTCCTTGACTCATGGCTGCCTTCCTCCATCTTAAGGCCAGCAATGTTGCAAGTCTCCTTGCCTTTCTTCGGTAGTCATATCTTTGTTTGACTCTCTTCTGTTTTAAAGTACCCTTGTTACTCCAGTGGGTTTCTCAGATAATCTGAGATAGGATAGTCCCCTATTTTAAGATCAGATGACTAGCAACTTAATTTCCCTTTGCCATGTAATATAGCATATCCACAAGTTTCTGGGCTTAGGACATGAACAACTTTGCAGGACCATTATTCTGTCTGTAATATCTGTTGTGCAAATCGATAGCTGGGGAGTGAAGAATGAATCAGGGATTAGATACAGGTTCCTAACTTGTGTACTTGTGCAGATCCTGGATATCAGTAGCTGAAACCGGGAAATCAGAAGGTGGTACCTAGTCGTGGGAAGATAATGAGCTCAGGTGTAGTCATGCTAAGACTGAGGAGTGTTGAAGGAGGTAATTGAGAAGATATGAATACTAGTTGACCTGTGAGCTGGATCCAGGCAATGGGAGGCCCCTTACCCCGTCCTCTGTGCTTAGAATGTAGTTCTATCACTAGAGACTTGTTCCAAAGAAGCAGCCTGGAAAGAGTAAAGTATTGTTGAGACTATCTGGATGGTACACATGACTGAAAAGTTGAGGCCTTTGTATAAATTTTTATGATTCAGTCTGGTGTGTGTAGATGGTTTTCATCTAGTGGCTGCCCAAGGCAAGCCTCATATAAGCGTCCTTGTTTATGGAAAGCTACCACCTACCAGTATGAAATGGTCTGCCACATTATTTTGTCTCTCCTTGCCCGCTGTGTATAGGGACCAGTTTGCAAACCAACCAGGGGCCTCTGACTTGTGTCTAAAGCTGGAGAACTATTCTGGAGATAGATTGATAGCATTGAAATAATAGTTAAGACTCTCAAATGAATAAGTTATCTCTGAAGAGTGTGAAGATAAAGAAAACAATAAAGAACAGATTCTTAAATAATGTACAATAGTGTGTCACTTAAAATATGGTAGTTTTGGATCATATAATGAAATTAAGTCATTAACAAAGGAAAACAAAACTATTAAGTTGCTCAGAAACTTCCCTTTTCATTCTTTATCAATAAAAATAAGGACTGCAGTATGCTTACCTTCATAATGAAAAACCCAAAACAGAAACAGTCTGGCCAAATAATTGTTGACATCATACTTAAAAGTAAGTTCTTTCCTATGTCATCAGCAAATATTATTGTTTTTTCTTCTTTGAAACCATATCAAATCCTATCAGTAACTGGGATTTGTTTTACTCACTTGTAAGAAACTTTTTTGGAAAAAAAAATTACATGCTGTTTTGTAATTTAAGAGTCTTCAAATGGAACAAATTTTTCTTTTAAAAAATAAAAATGAGGCCTTCCAAAATTTAGCCAATATTGGATGGGCTACAACTATGGAAACTAATAGCAAAAGAGATGTCCTTTTCATTATAGGGTACTGGAATGCAAGTGTAGGAAGTCAAGAGATACCTGGAGTAACAGGCAGGTTTGGCCTTGGAATACAAAATGAAGCAGCACAAAGGCTAACACAGTTTTGCCAAGAGAACACACTGGTCATAGCAAACAACCTCTTCTAACAACACAAGAGAAGACTCTACACATGGACATCACCAGATGGTCAAAACTGAAATTAGATTGGAGCACTTTAACAGCATCATCTTTTAGGATTTGAAGTAGCTGAACTACCATCACCTCCACTAGCTTTGTTTGTAGTGATGCTTCCTAAGGCCCATTTGACTTTGCATTCCAGGATGTCTGGCTCTAGAAGAGTGATCACACCATTGTGGTTATCTGGGTCCTGAAGAACTTTGTTGTGTAGTTCTTTCTGTGTATTCTTGCCATCTCTTTTTAATATCTTCTGCCTCTGTTAGGTCCCTACCATTTCTGTCCTTTATTTTGCCCATCTTTGTATGAAATGTTTCCTTTGTATCACTAATTTTCTTGAAGAGATCACTGGTCTTTCCCATTCTATTGTTTTCCTCTATTTCTTTGCAGTGATCACTGAGGAAGACTTTCTTATCTCTCCTTGCTTTTATTTGCAACTCTGCGTTCAAATGGGTTTATCTTTCCTTTTCTCCTTTTCCTTAGCTTCTCTTCTTTTCTCAGCTATTTGTAAGGACTCCTTAGACAACCATTTTGCCTTTTTGCATTACTTTTTCTTAGGGATGGTCTTGATTCCTGCCTCCTATACAATGTCATGAACCTCTGCCCATAATTCTTCAGGCAGTCTAACAGATTTAATCCCTTGAATCTATTTGTCATTTCCACTGTATAATTGTAAGGGATTTGATTTAGGTCATACCTGAATGGTCTAGTGGCTTCCCTACATTTTTAAGTAATTAAAGTCTGAATTTGGCAATAAGGAGTTCATGATTCGAGCCACAGTCAGCTCCCAGTCTTGTTTTTACTGACTGTATAGAGCTTCTCCATCTTTGGCTGCAAAGAACATAATCAGTTAGATTTTGGAATTGATCATCTGGTGGTGCCCATGTGTAGAGTCTTTTCTTGTGTTGTTGGAAGAGGGTGTTTGCTACTACCAATGTGTTTTTTTGGCAAACTCTGTTAGCCTTTGCCCTGCTTCATTTTGTACTCCAAGGCCAAGTTTGCCTGTTACTCTAGGTATCTCTTGACTTGCTACTTTTGCATTCCAGTCCCCTTTAATGAAAAGGACAGCTTTTTGGGGTATTAATTCTAGAAGGTCTTGTAGGTCTTCACAGAACCATTCAACTTCAGCTTCTTCAGCATTACTGGTTGGATCACAGACTCGGATTACTATGATATTGAATGGTTTTCTTGGAAATGAAATGAACAGAGATAATTCTGTCATTTTTGAGATTGCACCCAAGTACTGCATTTTGGACTCTTTTGTTGACTATGATAGCTACTCCATTACTTCTAAGAGATGCATGCACACAGTAGTAGATATAATGGTCATTTGAGGTAAATTTTCCCATTTCAGTCCATTTTAGTTCACTGATTCCTAAAAGGTCAATGTTCACTGGACACAGAACAACAGACTTGTTCCAGATTGGGAAAGGAGTACATCAAGGTTGTATACTATCACCCTCCATATTTAACTTATATACAGAATATTTCGTGTGAAGTGCTGGGCTGGTTAAATACAAGCTGGAATCAAAATTGCCAGGAGAAATATCAAAAACCTTGGATATGCAGATGACACCACCCTTATAGCAGAAAGTGAAGAAGAACTAAAGAGCCTCTTGATGAAAGTGAAGAGGAAAGCAAAAAAAAAATGACTTAAAACTCAAGTTCAGAAAACTAATATTATGGCATCCGGTCCCATCACTTCATGGCAAATAGATGGGCAAACAATGGAAAGAATGAGACACCTTATTTTGGGGGGCAAAAACCACTGCAGGTGGTGACTTTAGCCATGAAATTAAAAGATGCTTGCTCTTTGGAAGAAAAGCTCTGACCAACCTAGACAGCATATTAAAAAACAGAGACATTACTTTGCCAACAAAGGTCCATCTAGTCAAAGCTATGGTTTTTCCAGTAGTCATCTATGGATGTGAGAGTTGGACGATAAAGAAAGCTGAGCACGGAAAAATGGATGGATTTGAACTATAGTGTTGGAGAAAATTCTTGTGAGTTCCATGGACTGAAAGGTTAACAAATATGTCAAGCCTAAAAGAAATCAGTCCTGAATATTCATTGGAAGGTCTAATGCTGAAGATGATGCTCCATTAGTTTGGCCACCTGATGCAAAGAACTGACTCATTGGAAATGACCCTGATGCTGGCCAGATTGAAGGCAGGAGGAGGAGGGGAGGACAGAGCATGAGATGGTTGAATCGCATCACGAACTCGATGGACTTGAGTTTGAGCAAGTTCCAGGAGCTGGTGATTGACAGGGAAGACTGACATGCTGCAGTCCATGGGTTTGCAAAGCATCAGACATGACTGTGTGAATGTACTGCCTGATTGATACTCTCTGCACCTGAAGTTTGAGAAGCACTATAGTCAACAAAAGCAAGACAGGGAGCTGACTGTGGCTAGGATCATGAACTCCTTATTGCAAAATTCAGAATTAAATGAAGAAAGTACGGAAATCACTAGACCATTCAGGTATGACCTAAATCAAATCCCTAACGATTATACAGTGGAAGTGACAAAGATTCAAGGGATTAGATCTGAAAGACAGAGTGCCTGAAAAACTATGGATAGAGGTTCGTGACATTGTATAGGAGACAGTGATCAAGACCATTCACAAGAAAAAGAAATGCAAAAAGGCAAAATGGTTGTCTGAAAAGGCCTTACAAATACCTGAGATAAGAAGAGCAGCTAAAGGCAAAGAGAAAAGGAATACCCATCTGAATGCAGAGTTCCAAATAATAGCACAGAGATATAAGAAAGCTTTCTTCAGTGATCAATGCAAAGAAATAGAAGAAAGCAATAGAATGGGAAAGACTAGGGATCTCTTCAAGAAAATTAGAGATATCAAGTGAATATTTCATTCAAAGATGGGCACAATAAAGGACAGAAATGGTATGGACCTAACAGAAGCAGAAGATATTAAAAAGAGATGGCAAGAATACACAGAAGAACTATACCAAAAAAAAAAAATCTTCATGACCCAGATAACCATGATGGTGTCATCACTCACCTAGAGCCAGACATCCTGGAATGTGGTCAAGTGGGACTTCGTATCACTACGAACAAAGCTAGTGGAGGTGATGGAATGCCAATTGAGCTATTTCAAATCCTAAAAGATCATGCTGTGAAATGGCTGCACTCAATATGCCAGCAAATTTGGAAACCTCAGCAGTAGCCACAAGACTGGAAAAGTCAGTTTTCATTCCAATCTCAAAAAAATGCAATGCCAAAGAATGCTCAAACTACCACACAATTGCACTCATCTCATGTGTTAGCAAAGTAATGCTCAAAATTCTCCAAGCCAGGCTACATCAGTACATAAACTATGAACTTCCAGATGTTTAAACTGGATTTAGAAAAGGCAGAGGAACCAGAGATCAAATTGCTGTCATCTGTTGGGTCATAGAAAAAGCAAGAGAGCTCCAGAAAAATATCTACTTCTGCTTTGTTGACTTCACCAAAATGTTTGACTGTGTGGATCACAACCAACTGTGGAAAATTCAAGAGATGGGAACACCACAGTACCTTACCTGTCTCCTGAGAAACCTGTGTGGAGGTCAAGAAACGACAGTTAGAACTGTACATTGAACAACAGACTGCCTCCAAATTGGGAAAAGAGTATTTCAAGTCTGTATATTGTCACTCTGTTTATTTAACTTACATGCAGAGTACATCATGCCAAATGACGGGCTAGATTAAGCTCAAGCTGGGATCAAGATAGCTGGAAGAAATATCAATAACAACAGATATTCAGATGACACCACTCTTATGACAGAAAGCAAAGAAGAATTAAAGAGTCTCTTGATGAAAGTGAAAGAGGAGAGTGAAAAAGCTGGCTTAAAACTCAACATTCAAAAAACAAAAACAATGTTATTTGGTTTCATGATCTTGCCAAGAAGATGGGGAAACAATGGAAACAGTGAGAGATTTTAGTTTCCTGGGCTCCAAAAATCACTGCAGATGGTGACTGCAGCCATGAAATTAAGACACTTTTCTTGACAGAAAAGCTATGAAAACCATAGACAGCATATTAAAAAGGAGAGACATCACTTTGCTAACAAAGGTCTGTCTAGTCAAAGTTATGGTTTTTCCAGTAGTCATGTATGGATGTGAGAGTTGTACCATAAAGAATGTTGAATGCTGAAGAAATGATAGTTTTGAACTGTGGTGTTGAAGAAGACTCTTGAGCATCCTTTGGACTTCAAGGAGATGAAACCAGTCAATCCTAAAGAAAATCTGTCCTGAATATTCTTTAGAAGGACTGATGCCTAAGCTGAAACTCCAAAGTTTGGCCACCTGATGCAAAGAACTGACTCATTGGAAATGACCCTGATGCTGGGCAAGATTGAAGGCCAGAGGAGAAGGGGACAACAGAGCGTGAGATGGTTGTATGGCATACCATCTCCACGGACATGAGTTTGAGTGAGCTCTGGGAGTTGGTGATGGACAGGGAAGCCTAGCATGTTGCAGTCCATAGGGTCACAAAGTGTTGGACACAATTGAGCAACTGAACTGAACTGAACTATGGAAACTGTATATGCCTTGTACATAGTGTTCGAAATTCCAAAGTTGTTGTATATGAAAACTAAGTAGAAAACTTTTTGTTGTTTTTGTTTGTTTGTTTTTCAACACCATTCAAGAGCTTTATAAAGGATAGATAATTTTTTTTTAACTTTCTAAGTTGAGATAAATGTATTTAAAAAAGTAAAACAAGGTTACTCTTTTCTGATAATTTGGTAGTTTCCAAGGAATCTTGGATTTATAATTTGGTCTCTTGATATACTTAACTGCAGAGATGGAGATTCCCTGAGGAGACAAATCATCAGTGAATAAATAGTCCATCTCATTTATAAATTAGTCTCCTGTATGCCTGATTAGCAGGATTTAGTCTTCTAAATTATGATCACTCAGAATAATAAAAATTGAGCTTCTCAGACATGTCCTTGGATTCTGATGAATTCACTAAGTTTCTTAACATTTTACATTTCTTACCATAGTTTGTGTCGAGTAAACAATAAATTGAAACTGATAGATGTCTTATGAAAGCATGCTTTCTTTTGCTTAATTATACTTGGGAAACCTATGTTGAATAAAGTATTCTCCATTTGCCTAAATGTTAAAATTTCATTATCATTTCTATTGCATTTACTTCACTGCTCAGGATCCTGTTGATAAACACTACAACAATGGCACTTAATGATTTGCCTCCCAACAGGATAATGATTATAATGCCAGTTTTTTTTTTCTTTTATTTTTTTCTGCTAACAATATAGCTTCCATCTGTCATTCTTTTCTATATACTGAAGCCATGCTGCTCTTGGCATGGGTTACATTTGTAAATGTTTCATTTATGAACCATTCCTCACCCTGACTCCTCTGCAGTACAGAAATATGCCACAGAAGATCAGTTGTCTTGCAGTTCATTCATGAGCCTCTAAATCTGGCATCCCATTTGGTCTGTCATTTCCTCAATAGTTTCTAGCAGGAAGTTGTCCTACATAATCCTCATAGCTTTATTTATCAAATAATTATGCTAAATAGCTATTTAATTTGTATATAACAACTGGTTTTCTTAATATTTTGTCTTTACCTTTTTACTGTCCATTTCTCTTGTTATAGACTAATGTGTTCCACAGGCAATGTTACTTAACAAAATCCTCAGTACAGTTTAATTTATGATTCAGAAGACAACACACATTCTTTAGGCAGTCAAGGATGTTGAAATTATGATAAAAGAGTTAAAATTACATTTTTATTCAAATTATTCTTTTGTAGCATATACCCAGAATGTATGTCATTATATGAACAGATTATCAAGTTTCATGACCTGACAACCATGTTTTGTAAGCAACTGACTGTGAAATGTTATTGTTCATAAACAATTTAGCTGATTTAGACAGGAGGCTTCAACATTGACAATTTAGTTGTACCATTTTTAGAGACAAAAGAAGCTAGAGTAATATTTTGGGGATCAGCAGGAGACCAGGTTGGGGAAACCTAAGGAAAAAATCATTGTCTTACATCCCTTTTGAACACTCGTTGAGTACATCAACTAATAAGTTAAATTCAAAAGGCAAAGGAGAGACAGTCATCATCCATGAAACAATGAGCCAACTTTTGTTTTACTTTGTCTTTTTTTACATTCCATCCTAGTAGAGAAGCTAATAAGATTAGAGTGTGTTGAGAATCAGATTCTAAGGCTTAGAGAATTACTTGCTTGATTTAAGGCAGAGTTGCTGCTGCTGCTGCTGCTGCATTGCTTCAGTCATGTCTGACTCTGTGCGACCCCATAGACGGCAGCCCACCAGGCTCCCCTGTCCCTGGGATTCTCCAGGCAAGAACACTGGAGTGGGTTGCCATTGTCTTCTCCGTTAAGGTAGAGTAACTCCCATCAATTGGTAGAATAAGAATTTTTACTTACCTAAGTTTACAAAAGTACACAATAGTAAAGCCAGGTATAGAACCCAGGAAGTAAATAGAAGATATATTCTAAACAGAGAGTAATATCTTTGGAAGTGATAGAAACTGGGGTTTTAGGAATTCTCTTTCAGAATATTTCTTTGAGGAGCTGCTTATGTAGTGTGATTTTAGATATACCATGAAGAAAAACTCAAGTTACTCTCACCAAAGGGAGCTGTAATCAGTTCAAATTTAAACTGAATAAATAAATAAGTAGGGTGGAAGGGATAAGGGGAAATGAGTATTAATAAGCACACTTATAAGGACTTCCTTGTAGCTCCAATGGTAAAGAATCTGCCTGCAATGCAGGAGACCAGGGTCCAATCCTTGGGTCGAGCAGTTTCTCTGGAGAAGGGAATGACAATCCACTCCAGTATTCTTGCCTGGAGAATCTCATGGACAGAGAATCCTGGTGGGCTACAGTCCATGGGGTCACAAAGAATCGGACATGACTGAGCAACTAACACACGCACATCTATGTGCTGTTTTAGTTAAGGTGTTTTCTTACTATGATAAATGCTTTCAGTGGGGCAGCAGATAGAGGAGGATGATGTGAACACTGTAATGTCAGAGATGGATATAGATGCAAGGGTTTGGATTCAGAGTGCAGCCTGAGGGCACTCTGTGATGAAAACGTAGAGGCCAGGTAAAGCAGAGCAAGGACTCCAAAAAGTACAGAAAACATCTTCTCACAATCCATTCTGGGTTCCATACAGACACCTACTCATTTTGTCCCTTAACCACATCTGAGAGAAATCATATACGATAAACTTTGACCTTCTCCAATACAAACTGAAGTTCAGTAGCCATTAAATTTCCTGCAGTGCCTGCCTTCCCACTAGTGCACTTTTTTTCCAGTATTTCCTGCACTGCTTTTCCAGTATTTAATTAAGAGTGCTTTTACCCAGGATATGAGTTTCTTGCCCATACTCATTCGTTTGTTCATTCATTCACTTATTTTATTCAACAAATATATACACATACATGCACAGACCCTTCCTTTAAGGAGCTTGTATTATGTGGGCAGAACTAACTTGTAAATTAATATAACTTTAGTGAAAGCAATCAGTCATGTTCGACTCTTTGCAACCCCATGGACTATACAGTCCGTAGAATTATCCAGGCCAGAATACTGGAGTGGGTAGCCATTCCCTTCTCCCGGGGATCTTCCCGACCCAGAGATAGAACCAGCGTCTACTGCATTGCAGGCAGATCCTTTTCCAGCAGAACAAACAGGGAAGCCTTCTTTCAGTTCAGTTCAATTCAGTCGCTCAGTCGTGTCCGACTCTTTGTGACGCCATGAATTGCAGCACGCCAGGCCTCCCTGTCCATCACCAACTCCCAGAGTTCACTCAAACTCACGTCCATCGAGTCAGTGATGCCATCCAGCCATCTCATCCTCTGTCGTCCCCTTCTCCTCCTGCCCCCAATCCCTCCCAGCATCAGAGTCTTTTCCAATGAGTCAACATTTCACATGACGTGGCCAAAGTACTGGAGTTTCAGCTTTAGCATCATTCCTTCCAAAGAACAACCTGGACTGATCTTGCAGTCCAAGGGACTGTCAAGAGTCTTCTCCAACACCACAGTTCAAAAGCATCAATTCTTTGGTGCTCAGCTTTCTTCACAGTCCAACTCTCACATCCATACTTGACCACTGGAAAAACCATAGCCTTGACTAGATGGACCTTTGTTGGCAAAGTAATGTCT
>NW_011494837.1:1547280-1557951 GCF_000754665.1 Bison bison bison | reverse complement strand
TATTCCCATCTCTTTCAAAATTTTCCACAGTTTATTGTGATCCACATAGTCAAAGGCTTTGGCATAGTCAATAAAGCAGAAATAGATGTTTTTCTGGAACTCTCTTGCTTTTTCCCTGATCAAGCGGATGTTGGCAATTTGATCTCTGGTTCCTCTGCCTTTTCTAAAACCAGTGTGAACATCTGGCAGTTCACGGTTCAGGTATTGCTAAAGCCTGGCTTGGAGAATTTTGAGCATTACTTTACTGGCATGTGAGATGAGTACAATTATGCGGTCATTTGAGCATTCTTTGGCATTGCCTTTCTTTGGGATTGGAATGAAAACTGACCTTTTCCAGTCCTGTGGCCACTGCTGAGTTTTCCAAATTTGCTGTCATATTGAATGCAGCACTTTCACAGCATCATCTTCCAGGATTTGAAATAGCTCAACTGGAATTCCATCATCTCCACTAGCTTTGTTCGTAGTGATACTTCCTAAGGCTCAATTGACTTCAGATTCAAGGGTGTCTGGCTCTAGGTGAGTGATCACACCATCATAATTATCTTGGTCGTGAAGATCTTTTTTGTACAGTTCTTCTGTGTATTCTTGCCACCTCTTCTTAATATCTTCTTATCTTCTAAGAGGATATTAATAAGAAGCCTTCTTTATTTGGCTATAATTTCATTGGACAAAGATGAGAATGCTATCCTTATAAATTTTAATTTGCAAATTTGACAATACAATTATTGTTTTTATCTGGTACTGTTTTAATTTCTGATGATTAAAACTTAGGTTAGAAAATGTTTACTTCTGATGTTTAACTTTTAAAATCTCCCACTCTAAGTAAAACACTATGTTTCTCCTGACAAATTTAGTTTCCTGTATTTGGTACTACTTTGGAGAAGAGTACCCTTCAGGTTGGAAATTGTTATTTCTCTTCCTGTTGTCTACTGGGATTCTTTTCTACGGTCTGTTCATTCCTTGAGACTTCTTTAGAAACTGAGATAAGTGATCCAATTATTGACAGTTTTGATGGTGATGTTGATGTACTATTTGGTGTCCACCCTTTTAGAAAAGCAATTTGATTCTATACATTCTAGTAAATTGCTTCAGCCTTTCCTCTTTTGCACCTTCTAAATAAGGGCATTTTAATCTGTTTTACTATTTGCATGTTTGAATAAACTATGGCATGTGAGCTGACATAAAAATCTAACAGCTGGAGTGAAAAAATAATACCAGATACTCCTTTAGGGTAGACATTGTATCTTATAAACTTTCTATACCCTCCATTTGTTAATATAGAGTCTAAATATTGCAGAAACTCAATTAATAATTTGTTGAAATAATATTAAAATATATTCATATAAAATCAAGTAAAATATTTTGACTATCATGTCCTAAAGAAGGAAGTAAATACTTTCTATCATGTTTATGTAAGTTTAATGGAAGAAAAAAACAATCTAGGAAAAAATTTTTTTCTTTCCATTTTCGAGGAAAAAAAGATTCTTTTTCACTCTTAAGTTTTTCTTATAGTCCAGTAAAAGTCATTTTTTCCTTCTCAATGCAGAGCCACTTTGGTTTTAAGATAAGGGTTTCAATAGGTTTTTTTTTTATATTTTTCTTCCATTATATAGAAATGGTTTTGCAGTGAGATGTACAATACATTGTAGATGAGACTTCCAAATAAGTAGTCATAATCTCTTTTACCAGAGCTATAAAAACAAAGATTTAAGCTCCTTTCAGACATTGACTTTAATTTAAAAAAAAAAGGGAAAATGTTCATTGCCACGGAAAACAAGTGAGAAGTGTGAGAAAGGAATGAACTAGAAACACAAGAAGCCTCTCTGATGCTGTGTAAGTGATGGGGAGGAAGTGTAGTGGTTTGAGCTAAGTGGAGTTTTTGAGTGAGTTTATGTAGTGAGTTTCTGTGAGAGATGAAAAAGATTATGTTTATGAAATATAAGATTAGAAAATGTAAGACTAAAACCAAGTAGTCTCTTCTACCTATTAAAACTTTGAAGCAGATGAAAATAATACTTCTACTAAATGAAGTTTTCAATACTTAGTTTCTTTATAGGTCAAAGAGTTGAAGATGTCAAAATGAAAGTATTATATATTGCTATTAATTTGTAACATACAAAATTTCCTTTCTTTTTTTTTTTTTTCCTTTAAGCCGGTAGATAATTGAACAATTTATGGGGAAAGCATGACTTGAGGTGACTCATTGATAAGTCTTAAAGACTTTGTTCAGGAGCCCAGAGGGAACAGAGCAATATCTCTCAGTGACCTTGTGATGGATTTAGATCCACCCCTGGTTCTCCTTCGGTCTCTGTGGTAAGCCCTCCTGTCTAATGGCAGACTTTAGAGATGATTATGGGACTGAAGCATATAAGTCTATGTCAAGCAGGATAACCATATAAGGTTTCTTTTGAGTAAACTAGGAGGGTGTGGAAGTAAGGATAGACATTATTTGTTATATTTTTAATCAACTGTTTACCATTCATTATTTGGATAAGATTTTTAGTGACAGTTCTTACTCATTTGTATAACTTACCTTCTAAAGAGCAAACTAGCTTGAATTCTGTGCCCCACGCCCCACTCCCTCCCTGCTTTTCTTCATTTAAAGTGATAAAGAAATTAGTTTCTAGTTATTATAGCTTATTTTTCCATCAGAACTAAAAAACAGTGATTTGTTTTCAAGAAGGGACAGAGACAAACGTTTGAACCTGCTTTCTGAAAAAGAAAAAAAAAAGATTATTTTCTATTGGAGTAGAAAGCTGAAGGTTGTGAGTTCACTTGTTCTAGACTGATTTTATTCTCTAATCTTGAGAAAGGTATTTAAAGTCTCTGTGGTCATATTACCTTCAAATTACCTATTCATATTACCTATTCAAATAGGATTTGCAAACTCTCACCTAGGGTAGACAAAATAACCATGAATAGCACCTGTATTAAAAACAAACAAGCAACAAGAAAAATAGTAAAGCTGTGACAAAACAAAATGCTGTAAGTATACTTAATGAACAAGTATTGAACTCAGTTTCTAGATAAAAGTACTTTGTTATTAATATATAAGAAGGAATGAGTCTCGGAAAATGTCAATATTTAGAGGGAGATACTAAGGGGTAAACATAATAATCCTATGTTTACTTAAAGCAATCTGTGTTTGATTTATTTTTAGAAATTAAATATTGATTCTGACTCTCTGTGAGGGTAAAAACCCATAGTATCTGAAAGTTAAAACTGATTTTTGCCAAACACATGCAGTTATGTCAAAACATTAGTTAATATGGTAACCTAAATGCCAGTGTAAAATAGGATTTAAGCAGGTTGATATTGAAGTAGACGACTGCTGTTTATAGATAGGTGGATATTAATAGATATAGATCCCTACATGCTTATGTATCTGTGCCTATAATTCAAATTATTCTGTGATTGTTTTATATCTGGTCACGATGTCAGAATTTTTCCCTTATTTTACCTATGTTATGGGAGATGGTAAGTGTGTTACAGTCAATGGAACATGGAACTAACTAAAATCTCTACTAACTTGTTACTAAGTGACTTTATCTTTCTGGGTCTTTGTAAGAAGTCTGTTGGAGAAAATTCTAAACCAGTGTTTACCGCTGTATGAATGTTTAAAAATACTGATAAATCTTTGGACTCGATTCACATATCATTAACTTGAATTTTTATAGTAAAACTATCCTAAAACAATAACTACTTTCTTAGTGGGTTGATTGATCTCTTATTGTTTAATTTTTCAAAATGCTATATTAAATAAAATCTCTTCGTTTTTTATTGTACAGTTGAAATGAAGATGATCTTCTATTATATACTCTAAACCTATACGCTAATTGTTTTTTAAAAAATAGCTTTATAAAATTAATTAATTTATTTTAATTGGAGGCTAATTACAATATTGTCGTGGTTTTTGACATACATTGACATGAATCAGCCATGGGTGTACATGTACTCCCCATCCTGAACCCCCATCCCACCTCCCTCCGCATCCCATCTCTCAGGGTCATCCCAGTGCACCAGCCCTGAGCACCCTGTATCATGAATCCAACCTGGACTGGAGATCTGTTTCACATATAATAATATACATGTTTCAGTGCTATTCTCTCAAATCATCCCACCCACACCTTTTCCCACAGAGTCCAAAAGACTGTTCTTTACATGTGTGTCTCTTTTGCTGTCTCGCACATAGGGTCATCATTACCAACTTTCTAAATGTTTTTAAATTAATATATCTTAAATTTAGTGAAAGGAATATAAAGATTCAATAAATTATCCAAAGGAAAGAAATTAACATTGAGCTTCTTAATGTTGGGTACTTATTACTCTCACATTTAATCCAGTGCTATCAACCTTGTCTTTGTCATTTGATATCTTCTTTTAATTACAATAACATTTTCTTCTCCAACTGTGGTGTTGGAGAAGACTCTTGAGAGTCCCTTGGACTGCAAGGAGATCCAACCAGTCCATTCTGAAGGAGATCAGCCCTGGGATTTCTTTGGAAGGAATGATGCTAAAGCTGAAACTCCAGTACTTTGGCCACCTCATGTGAAGAGTTGACTCACTGGAAAAGACTCTGATGCTGGGAGGGATTGGGGGCAAGAGGAGAAGGGGATGACAGAGGATGAGATGGCTGGATGGCATCACTGACTCGATGGACGTGAGTCTGAGTGAACTCCGGGAGTTGGTGATGGACAGGGCAGCCTGGCGTGCTGCGATTCATGGGGTCGCAAAGAGTCAGACACGACTGAGCAACTGATCTGATCTGATCTGATCTGATCATTTTCTTATAACTTCCAAAGAATGAGTAAAGGGAGCACTAATAAATTAAGAGATATTTTCAGAGAAAGATATGCTAGAGATTTATTTCTGAAAGTTGATAGGGAAATTGTACATAGTTTAACCTATTCTATGCATTATGTTGCTTATTAAATGAAATAAACATTTTAAAACTTTAGTTTGATACCATCAACCTACTACTTTTATGTATTGTTAGTTTATCCAGTTTCTCATTTATTACGATATGAATACATAATTATATTTTCATGTGTAACCCCTAAACAAATCACTGGTGTTAATCTTACCATATTTAAAATCGTGCTAATAAATAAAAAATTATAGATTATTTAGTTTTACTGAAATTAATATTGAGATGGTGTTCTTTTTCTCCCTCAGTTTAGAGTATTTTTGCACTCTAGTAGGGACTAGATCGGAGAAGGCAGTGGCAACCCACTCCAGTACTCTTGCCTGGAAAATCCAATGGACGGAAGAGCCTAGTAGGCTGCAGTCCATGGGGTAGCGAAGAGCCGGACACGACTGAGCGACTTTACTTTCACTTTTCACTTTCATGCATCAGAGAAGGAAACGGCAACCCACTCCAGTGTTCTTTCCTGGAGAATCCTAGGGACTGTGGAGCCTGGTGGGCTGCTGTCTGTGGGGTTGCACAGAGTCGGACACGACTGAAGCAACTTAGCAGCAGCAGCGGCAGCAGCAGCAGCAGCAGGGACTAGATAATTTTTATTTAAAGCCAGCAGGAGGAGCTCTCACCTTGCTGGGTCCAATGTAATTAGTATGCCTGCAAAATCTGAGTTTGTGGGGTTTTTGTCTATGAGCAACTGATAAAATTTAAACATATGTCACATGTAATGGTGTTAAAAATAAAAATAAATCCTTAGTTTTATTTTGATATTAATGCATCCTTCACCGTCAGGAATGCAAATTTGAAATTTTGCTGTTCTTATGAATTTTTAGAAAGTATGATTGCAGTTTAATGAGGAAGATAAAGCAGTTATGTAAATCTTGTTTCATGAAGCTACTAATAAACAAAAAAGGTGCTCTTAAGGATCTTCACTGTTGTAGATATGTACAGATTTTCTTTTTTGTTGTTTATTTTGAAATGATTATATTTCAGTTTAAAAATTATAAATATTTTAAGAATTGAGCAGCCCAAATATATTTTAAAAAATAATTACCTCAGTTAATTGATTAATTATTTTGACAGTCTATGAAAACGAAATCTTCATTGGTAGACTTCAATATTAGGGAGTTTTATACTCTGTACTCCAATAAACTCCCTGATTTAAATGTCATGATACCAATAATGCTTCTGTAGAACCCATTGATGAGAAAAGTAGGATATAAACTTATCTAGATTTGGAATCAGGAAAGTAAATGGTGATTTTTCTCTGCATCTACAAAAATAAAAAGAAAAACAAATAATGGAAGTAAGAAAACACTATAAATTTTTAAAGGAGTAGTCTAGCATCGGCTTCCCTGATAGCTTAGTTGGTCTGGTCAAGAATCTGCCTGCAATGCAGGAGATCCTGGTTTGATTCCTGGGTGGGGAAGATCTGCTGGAGAAGGGATAGGCTACCCACTCCAGTATCCTTGAGCTTTGCCTGTGGCTCAGCTGGTAAAGAATCCACCCACAATGCAAGAGACTTGGATTTGATCCCTGTGCTGGGAAGATCCCCTGGAGAAGGGAACGGCTACCCACTCCAGTATTATGGCCTGGAGAATTCCATGGACTGTGTAGTCCATGGGGTTGCAAAGAGTCGGACACGACTGAGTGACTTTCTTACTTCCTTATTCTAGCATGAATCTCCTTGGTTGGAATCACTTTGTGATCCTAGGGAAAATATGTAAGCTCTCTGAGCCTTAGTTTTCTCACCTGTAACTTGAGCATTAAAAAAAAAGAAAGAAAAGAAAAGAATTTATAGGACAGTGTGAGATTCCTTGAAGAAGGAAACATATAAACCATCCTTCCTATATGTATGTGTGCTGTCACTTCAGCCGTATCCAACTCTCTGCGACCCCATGGACTGGAGCCTACCAGGCTCTTCTGTTCATGGGATTTTTGAGGCAAGAATACTGGAGTGGATTACCGTGCTGTTCTCCAGAGAATCTTCCTGACCCAGGGATCAAACCCATGTCTCTTATGTCTCCTGCAGTAGGAGGCAGGTTCTTTATCACTAGCACCAACTGGGAAGCCTATCTGACTGATTTAGTATCATTACTTAATCAGCCTGCTAGGGAAAAAATGCAGAGAAGGCGATGGCACCCAACTCCAGTACTCTTGCCTGGAAAATCCCAGGGATGGGGAAGCCTGGTTAGCTGCTGTCTATGGGGTCGCACAGAGTCAGACACGACGGAAGCGACTTAGCAGCAGCAGCAGCAGGGAAAGAATGAGCTTCCAAGTGGCTTAGTGGTAAAGAATCTGCTGCAACGCAGGAGATGAGACACGGGTTCAATCCACGCAAGGTCCCCTAGAGTAAGAAATGGCAACTCACTCGAGTATTCTTGCCTGGAAAATCCCATTGACAGAGGAGCCTGCTAGGTTCCAGTGTATGGGGTCACAAAGAGTCAGACATGAATGATGTATTCCAAAATATAAATGTGTTAAATGAGTAACATTAAATTTTTTAGTGCCCCAAAGTAGATTCTGCTATTACACATTTCTGAATTCTTTTCTATAGTATATTGTTGTTTATTTGCTAAATTGTGTCCTACTCTTTTGTGACCCCATGGATTATAGTCTGCTAGGCTCCTCTGTCCGTGGAATTTCCCGGGCAAGAATACAGGAGTCGGTTGCCATTTCTTTCTCCATTGGCAGGTGGATTCTTTACCACTGACTTGGAGAAGGAAATGGCAACCCACTCCAGTGTTCTTGCCTGGAGAATCTCAGGGACGGGGGAGCTTGTTGGGCAGCCGTCTATGGGGTCGCACAGAGCTGGACATGACTGAAGCAACTTAGCAGCAGCAGCAACATGTATATACCAAAAATAAAATTATATTCATTTTATAACTTAAGCCTGGAGTTTGAATATTTATTATGACTTCAGATTTTTTCTCTAATATGTGAGAGCATTATTTTTATACTGAATGAACCCAAATACCATCAAGTACCTTTTTGTGAATTTGCATGTGTGTGTTTATGTATGTGTGTGTGTGTGTGTGTATGCATTGTACTTTCTTTTACTTGTAGGCTTGTTAGAATTATATGTTAATATGGTGTAAATGAAGCTATAAAGAAGGCCTTTTTAAAAGCTCTAACCCTTTATGTGTGTTTTTTTTTGTCTCTTTACATGATATTAGCAGCATTGGAAGTCATTAGCTAAATATATTAATTCATTAAGGACAGAAAATGTTGTAGCCTAATTTGATCATTCCTTCTTCATTTATTAACTCAAATATTTCAATACGATGAATATTCCTTCATTAACTATTTATTTATTTATAAATAGTTCATATATAAAAAACAAAGTAAGTATTTTATTCTTTTCAGATTTTTTAACAGTTTTTAAAATAATGGCTTCCTAGTGCACTGCAAAATATATTAGTAGGTATATTTTATCATTATGAATGCATTTAAGTATACTTGAAGTGTTTCAGTCCCTTATAGTCATTAATCTTGTGTATGTTCAAATTATCTATTTTTAGCTAGTGGAAGTTTAAGCCAGTTGGTTCTTGAGTCCTTTTTACATGCCCCTAGTAAACACTGATATATTCCTTGATTTGGTGTAAGGACTATAAAACACCACCAACGAAGTAATTTTACAAAACATAAAAAAATAAATGGAACCTTGATCTGGTCAAGCCACTTAATATATCTACCAATTTAAAGAAAATACAGAGAATGGGGAAGTATGTTCAGTGATTTCTCACAAAAGGGAAAATCTAGAATGTGTGATAAAACTACCTTTGTAGGTCAAATTTTTTTCTAGTAAATTTTATTTCATTTAGTGAAAAAGATAACTGACTAGTTAAAACAGCAATGAGATACTATTGTACATCTGTTAGAATGCCTTAAAAAAAAAAAAAAAGAAAACTGAATAGTACCAAGATCTGGTAAAGATGTAGAACAATTGGAAAATCATACATTCTACTAAAGGGAATGTAAAACTATACAGCCATTTTGGAAACCAGTTTGACAGTTTCTTAAAAAATAAACATTCTCTATGTAACTCAGTAATTGCTATTTACAATGGAGAAATGAAAACTTCGGTTTGTATAAAAATCTGTACATGAAAATTCATCAGCTAGGGAATTCCATTCTATATAATACTTTTCAGCAATAAAAAGGGACTGAGTGTTCAGTGTATAAATTGATACACATAGTGACATAAATGAATCTCAAATGTGTTATGCTGAGCGAAAGAAAGCAGGCTCAAAAATCATCATATGATGTCATCCTACGTATGATTTCAGTCATTCAACATTCTGGGAAAGTGAAAATCAAGGGAGAAGTCAGATTAATGGTTTCTGGGGATTATTGAGGGGACTGGATTTACCATAAAGGATCACATAGAAAGTTTTGATGGTGATGGAAATATTCTATAGCTTGATTGTAGTGGTAGTTACATGATATTGGAGTTTGTCACAATACCTAGAAATGCTCATTTAAATAGGCTGAATTTTATTGTAAGTAAATCATACCTCAGTAAATCTAACTTAAAAAAAAGGAAAAAGTGGGGGCATATAAAATAAAAAAAAATGAAGAGAACACAACCTCATTGTAATGTATGGACTTATTTAGATCTTGATTTTCTGTTAAAATAAGTTGGGACCATAGGAATATTGAACACTGACTGGATATTTGACGATATTAATTAATACATACTATTTATAGTAATGGATCAAGATATTATAGTTATATTAAGAGGAATCTTTACCTTATATATAAATACTGAAATTTTTACAGATGAAATTAGATGATTACTAGAATTTGCTTCAAAGAAATCTTGCAGTAAGAGTAGGTATGCAAGTATAGATGGAATAAGATTGGCTATAGGTTTGTAACAATTGAGGCAGGGTAATTAATACAATGAGAGTTCATTGTACTGTTTTCTCCATATTTTAAAGTATTTGAGAATTTTGCATAATTAAAATTAAGTGATTGCAGCTCAGTTTTACAAATATATGCTTAGTGAATATATTGGAAGAATATTCTGCAATGAGCATGTAGAGTTTATCCTAGAACTTTAAGCAGTGTTTCATACTAAAAATCAATAAAGCATACAGTCATTCAAATAAAAAAAATCTCAGAATCCTTACCATAAACACCAAACAACAGATGCCAAATAACACATTTCCAATGGCACCTTTTTAAACTACTAAAAACCCTCCACTTTCTTAGCTAGATAAAGTAAAACTTGAGATACCAAAGCACTGTTTCTTACTGTTTGGTCCATGACCTTACTGGGGATTTGATGATAGAAGTTAAAAATATGGGTTGTATGTAAAGCTGAAACTCCCAATACTTTGGCCACCTGATGTGAAGGACTGACTCATTGGAAAAGACCCTGATGCTGGGAAAGACTGAAGACAGAAGGAGAAGGGGACAACAGAGGATGAGATGGTTGTATGGTATTACTGACTCGATGGACATGAGTTTGAGCAAGCTCCAGGTGTTGGTGATGGACAGGGAAGCCTGGCGTGCTGTAGTCAATGGGGCCTCAAAGAGTCAGACACAACTGAGCAACTGAACTGAACACATTAACTTGGTGGAAACACTACCAAAATACTCCCCAATTGATCTCCATTTATCTTTCTAGACTCATTTCTGTTCTCTTAATTCCCCTAAATATTTTCCACTCCTACTTCCCACTCCAGCAACTGAGAACTAATTTAGTTTTAACTCAGTGACTTTATAGAAGGTATTCTTTTTTTTTA